>NC_056733.1:838356553-838511553 GCF_019279795.1 Protopterus annectens
ACATTGCAGAGTATCGGTTCCCATGTATAAGCCAGATGGGAGCAGATGGTATGAGGAGCATGCATATAATATGATTAACTCACTGGACAGGCCGCCGATTCTGTACAGTCGAATGCCATGCCGTCGCCTAATAGTCAGCCATACCCGATACTGTAGTCATGTAGTCCGATGTAATAGGCATCACAAGGGATCGCGCCCACCCAGCATGAGTGACAAATGTAAGCACCAATGTCGGTGCATGTGCAAGTGAGGGAGCGAGCGGGTGTAAGTGTGTTTGGCTACCAGTATGCGAGTATTGCACTGTCAAAGAAATGTGGAGTCTAAACAAGTTTAAGAAGCTGTAACCAGAGGTCAGCAGTGCTTAACACCACGCAAACCCACGCACAACCACTCCCAACTGCTGCAATGTGCCTTACTCACTCCGTATCCAATGGCCTTGTTCTGTCCGCAAACAAATAACCGTCCTTTGCAAGTGTTGGTAGCAACACCCTGTGCACACAGCTAATGTGAATTACCAATACACCATGGCAAATATACAGACAATAGACAGTACCACACACATACCATACAGCACAGTCATACAACAGTATAGCAATGTACCGGCAGATATGTCAAGACCACTGGTGTTTGCAGACCTGGCCGTCTTGTGTTTACGTGTGTGAGCATGCCCAGTATGACCATTCCGCATGTTGTCGACTGACATTGCCGTCATACCTTCATGTGTTTGAGCATGCCCAGTATGGTCAACTGTATCACATATATTACATGTCCAGGTAGTCAGTACTGTGGTGCTGACCTCTGCGTTGTACACTGACAGGTAGCATGCTGTGTCTGCAGGGTATCCATCAGTCATGTGGCATTGACTGTTGCTACATTTCTGCACAGCGTGGGGGGACATCCGACTGTATCCACATTCATACACAGCACCGGGGGGGGTGCACCTGACTGTTACATGTGTACGTTGGAAGGGGGGCACAGCTGACACTTGTACACTTTTGCTACTACTGTACTGGTATGTCAGGTACTCCATGTCTGTGTGTAGACCTACCTATTGTGCTGGCTAGTGGCATACCAGTGTACTCCAGATCTTAGTTTTAATTACCAACATATTAGTTTCAGACGTCCTAGCCTTCACAACCTACATCCAACTGCCTGGCCTGCTGTAGTCTGTCTGTGTGTGTCTGTGGGGGGGTCATCCATTAGGCATATTCAGAGACCATAGTACAGCATCTGTGTTGGTCTACACCTGTCCAGCTGGTTGAGACTTGTGTGGGCTGTATGGACACACATGATGCTCAGCCCATTACCCGCAGTGGGCTAGGACACCCTGTGTACTACTGGCTACTATGGAGACCCCGGTATGCGCTACAGATGTCATGCTGCCACTATGGATGTCTACTGTCCGCTGCCTTAACATTCAGCCACCAAATTCCCTTGCATGCTCACATCCATACCCTAGCTACAGGTAACAACACATTCTAATACAACTGCCAATTGGTAGGTTGATTGACTTACTTTGAGGGTGTGCCAGACCTGAGGATGGTGCTGGAGGGCTGCCTATGTTGGATGCACACAGTGCACTTCCTATACATGGCTGAGCGCAGGTAGTGTCATGTTTGGCATCTCTTTTACTGTCTGTGCGAGTCAGAGAGGGTGACATTCCCTGGGTACCTACTGTGTCAGTGCATATGCTATGCATTGCCTCTTTGCAAAGGCCAGGTCATACTGGGTATGCCTCCTTCCGCCTACTGGGTCCGGCTCAGGTAGCTCCTCTGCCGAGTCACTCTGTGCCTGTACAGGCCTTGGCATTGGTGGGGGGCTGTGTGGCCCTGCCCCATTCTGTTCCTGCTGCAGCTGTTTCCGCAGGATCATATTGTGTAGTATAGCACATACCATAACAATCTGGGTGCATGTAGCTGGTGAATGCTGCAAGGCTCCACCGGATGTGTCCAGACACTGGAACCGTGACCTGAGCATCCCAAACACACGTTCAATTATATGTCTTGCCTGTGTGTATGCCTCATTATGGTGTAGTTGTTCAGGTGTGTGTGCATTTCTGATGGGTGTCATCAGCCATGGATCCAGTGGGTACCTAGCATCCCCCACAAGGTGACCATAGGGGATGTCCATATTGGCAAAGCTGTGGTACAGCTGCGTCAGATGCCATATATCGCAATCGTCATAGCTTCCAGGGCAACCAGCACACACATTCAGTATAATGCCCTGGGCATTGCATACGACCTGGCAGTTGATGGAGGGGATGCCCCTGCGGATAATGTAGGCCCTACCCTGCTCACCGGGTGGTGCTTTGATGCGTATGTGCGTGCAGGCTATAGCACCCACTACCCCAGGGTAGTCTGCCATTTGGTGGAAGAGATGCATATTGCTGGACAACACCTCATGTGTGTTGAGGAAATGTACGTACTCACTGGCATGTGGTGACATGGCATCCAGGAACTCGTGGAATACTCTGGATGCAGATGCCTGTGAGATCCCCATGACATCCCCAGTTGTGCTTTGGGAGGTACCTATGGCTAGTATACCTAGGCCTACACATACAGTATACCTAGGCCTACACATACCTTGGTATCCACTGGGATGGGTTTCCCTCGGCCTGTTCAATGTGTCAGGTGTGGCCGGCACAGCTCAACAATCTGCTGTAGGAGGTCTCTGTCCACCCCATAGCGCTCCACTATCTCCAGCTCATGTAACCCCGGTAGGTTACCCTAGGTCTGTACAGTCTTCTCTGTCTCCTCACTGAGGATTGTTCGGCAGCATTCACATCCTCACCACCCTCAGCCTCCTGCACATGTTGGTCTATGTTGCCTGCTGCAGCCCTTCTTATTTTGTTGGATTGTTTTGCAAAATTTCCCTGCATGTATACACTGGTGGTGTAGAGTGTGGAAAAAACAAGAGGGTATGGTGCTTGCTCACTTTATCGTAGTGTTTTGGGCTGGGCTGGGCCTGTAATCTGCTGATTGTGCTAATTATCACCTGTTTGCCCAACTTGTTCACCTTGACTACTCTCCTACTGCTGTTGTCCCTCCCAATTGCACTAGGCAAGTATAGACACACCCCTAGCTTAGGCGTGCTGAGGCAGGAGAAATCCTGAGACACAGGGCTCCAATGTATGTACAATATGCCTGACACCCCCCATGCTTTCACCTATATTCGAGTCCTGCACCCGGCTATCTATACATATACACTCTTGGGATCTGCATCACACCCTGGGGATAAATGGGATTCACTATTTTCCACCTCGTTTGCATAGTATTGTCTTCTAATGCATAGTTACATGACCCATACTGAGCCTCCACAAAAATAACCACTGCTTTACTGTCACAAAGATCCACACACAACTGGTTAAAAGCACCTTACTATCACCGTATTTGATATCCCTTGTTCTTCCCAGCAACAAAACAACTGGTCTCTGCACAGTTCGAACCCAGGACCCTGCACACCACAGACGATGTGCTTTACCACTAAGCCATGGCAGATACACATACATCTGAGGTTATCATGTAAAGATCATCCAGCACAGGCATTCAACAGTATAGGACATGTATTCCATCATATAGACTTATGTGTGCTAATGTCCATATACATATATATATATATATATATATATATATATATACACACACACACACACACACAACGCACATATACATATACACACACATACGTAGATATAGAATATATATCACAACAGCAGACCACATGACACCAAAGCATGAGACAAGAATGAAAAGGAAACCATATGTGCCTCCTGCATGTACTGGTGTTAATATCAAGGCAAGTGTGTTTCTGTGCATCACTCAGGTTCAGACTGTATTAAGGGTAAGATTAGGGCTGCTGACATTACTCACCAGACCTATTGCCAAATGTATGTGTAAGTCTTGAACCCAGTCTCTTGGTCGATTGTGACATTTATGGACACCATATAGGAAAACAACAAAACACACTCCTCAACACATCCTGGAGCTAGCCACTCACATATACCAACACAGAGGATATGACTGCCAAACACACACACCTGTCATGCCTTGGAATAGAACACCTACCTGTCTATTCTATCACACTACAGCATTACGCAGTTACAGAACACAATACCAAGATTACTGGGACACAACACTCCCAGAAGTGTACTTCTAGGTGGGTGACATCATCAGCAATGGAAAAGTCGGCGATAGGGATTGTATGGAGTGTGAGCAGTCTAAAAGCATTATTCTGTCCCCAGCCAGACTCAGACACACACACACACACACACACACACACACACACACACAGTTGGCATGGCTGGGATTAGAACACAGACCTAACTACCTTATCATACTACAGCATTACGCAGTTACAGAATGTGCTACCAAGATTACTGGGACACAGCACTCCCAGAGTCATACTTCTAGGTGGGTGACATCATCAGCAATGGAAAAGATGCCGATAGGGATTGTATGGAGTGTGAGCAGTCTAAAAGCATATTTCTGTCCCCAGCCAGATAGAGACACACACACACACACACACACACACACACACACACACACACACACACACTTGGCATGGCTGGGATCAGAACACAGACCTAACTACCTTATCACACTACAGCATTACGTAGTTACAGAATGTGCTACAGAGATTACTGGGACACAGCACTCCCAGAGGCATACTTCTAGGTGGGTGACATCATCAGCAATGGAAAAGACGGCGATAGGGATTGTATGGAGTGTGAGAAGTCTAAAAGCATATTTCTGTCCCCAGCCAGATGGAGACACACACACACACACACACACACACACACACACACACACACACACACACACACACACACACACACACACACACACACACACACAGTTGGTATGGCTGGGATTAGAACACAGACCTAACTACCTTATCACACTACAGCATTACACAGTTACAGAATGCGCTACCGAGATTACTGGGACACAGCACTCCCAGAGGCACATTTCTAGGTGGGTGACATCATCAGCAATGGAATAGACGGCGATAGGGATTGTATGGAGTGTGAGCAGTCTAAAATCATATTTCTGTCCCCAGCCAGACGGAGACACACACACACACACACACACACACACACACACACACACACACACAGTTGGCATGGCTGAGATTAGAACACAGACCTAACTACCTTATTACACTACAGCATTACGTAGTTACAGAACAAGCTACTGAGATTACTGGGACACAGCACTCCCAGAGGCGTACTTCTAGGTGGGTGACATCATCGGCAATGGAAAAGATGGCGATAGGGATTGTATGGAGTGTGAGCAGTCTAAAAGCATATTTCTGTCCCCAGGCAGATGGAGACAAACACACACCAGTGGTGTGATCAGGACAACTGCCTATCTACGGACCACTATTACAATACTACATAGATACGAGCCACGCCACAGACACTACACCTTTCAAGACTGTCAATATGACCTTCTAGAAATGCGGACATCAACATGGCTGCTGGCAGTTATGATGTACATACCTGTGAATCAGTGTGTTCAATGTAGGAATCCATCCTGAAGTTGGGTATGGCCATCTGTTGACTGGACGACTACTATCGCTATACAGGGTTACAATGGCCATGCCCATACACATAGAGGCACATAACCGACACAAGGTGTCACTGGGCATGCTCACGCACTTAGTAGCACATGGCTGTTTGGAATGCACTATGTGTCCATCTACACAATGTTATACTGGGCATGCTGACAAAGTAGCAAAGGGCTGTTTTCTATGCACTCTGATTCTAAACACGGAAGGGCAGTGGCCATGCTATTACAGTTTGACATGAACAACACATTGTATTGGACCCCAGTGTCGATAGTTGTCATTGTTAGCATGAACGCTGCACTACATATATCTGACACCGGTCTTCTACATGTCTGCTGCTGTCCGTCACCTTAGATGTACCAATCTAAACCTGGCACACTGATACCACCCATGGTGATGTCCTGCCAGGAGTAGCTACTTCGCCCATATAGTGCCATTCATAGACGAATGTCCTGAGACCAGGTTAACACCCTGACACCTAGAGGACAACTGCATTGTATGTGTATGCTAAACAGTGCTAGTTGTGTAGCATTCGTAATCACAGCTGCCCAATGTAGATTCAACAAGGGGGAATACTGACATCTTTGCAGTGAGGAACACCTGGCTGAAGGCTCAGTTGTGCACAATAGCACTACCACCGTATACCTTGGATACAGACATGTGGGCCATAACACAGTTATGGACCGCTCCAGGTGGTGGTGTCCCCATGTACATGAAGGCCACTCACATGTACTGACCAGTACACCCTCAAAAGGCATCACAGATGTGTCAGGTGCAGATCACAGTGTCAAAAGCCGCATTATAGGATATAGCCCTCAGACATCACCATGTCCTTGGACCAGCAACACACATCCATACATGTGGTAGAACATATATTAGTACAACACCATGTGACCCACGACCAGTGGACTGTACCTAGCTCTACATCTACTGTGCAGACTACCCATGTACTGACATAGTTGCATCATGTGTTATGCAACGCAATGATACCACTGTTCGTAACCAGGTCGGCTGTACACATAACAAGCGCCCTGGGTCATATACAGCAGTAACAGATGACTGTTGCTGTGCACCAGTAAATACCCTCATGTTTGGATATGACATACATGTACCTGCCGTGGATATGTACATGCCACACATACAACACATATGTACATAGCATAGCTGTTGCTGTCCTTTGTGCAGACAGGTGGCTATAACAATTACACACATGCACATGGAAGGTAGGTCCATGGCTGTTGAATGCTAACAGTACAAAAGGTGTGATATCAATGTTGACTGAGTTACCATTCCCTCTGTACTGGTTACCCATGACAACTACCATATCATACAACAGTCCATGTGTCATGTATGCCATCACACATGTCCACCAATTGCAAAGCCTGCAAACATGGCTAAATGACAGGAATGTAGGACCTACACACATGTACATGTAGTGGTGTGCGTTCAGCTACCATGTGTGTGCAATAGCTGATGTTTGCAGGCGACATGTGTCTTACTACAACATGCAGTTGCAATGCAGCCCCATCATTGCCAACTGTATATGGTGATATACTGACAGTACAGTAAGATGTACATCAGGTATGGATGGATGTGTGGACATAACTAAGGGGTGGGCCATCTTTGCAGATGGATGTTTGCTGAAGACAGCTCACAGGTGTGTCACAAGCCATCCTACCATAACATGTGCAAACACTAAGCCAAGTTTCTGTTAATTGAAGGGGAAGACATACAACCTACACAGCGGTCAGGGTGTCACTGACTGTAAATCACTTCACACCTGTAACACTTAAGACCTCCCGAGTGCATATATCAGCACAATTGCCAAAGGTAGCATTGGTACACACTGTAATGCAGGCAATACTGCTGCATGTCTGTCATATGTATCATAAGATATCAGGTGTTTGATTCACAGTACTGCTATGTGTGTTTGCTTGTGTGTCCACATATGCCATGAATGGTGGGGACTACATCCTAATTGTTACTCACACTCCTGTACACTGTTGTAGAGATGTGTACATACTGCAGTGTAGAAAGCAAGACATAGGCAGGGGTGGGGTGTGTATTACACATGTGAGCTATCTGTAGGTGCATGACACAGGTGCATTCAATTGTGGACACCACATTGTGTGTGTGTATGTATGTATGTATGTATGTATGGCTGTCTGGTCCATGGAGTGAGGATGCATGTTACCATAGTGAACAGATAGGACCCCTAACCCCTCTAGGTGATGCAATCTACTACCCTGGTGATGCCGTCGATCTTAGACATTACTGACTACCTGTACATGTGTATTCTCTGTGTCGCATCATGTGGGTGCACAGTACTGTAATGGTGATTACCACATAGGCAGGGGTCCTCACCTCAACACTATCAAGTGTGTGTGTGTTACAGTATCGTTGACCTTGTGAGTGTGGGCATGTTACTGTGTGTCTGAATACATGTGTGCGAATACGTGTGTGTGTGTGTGTGTGTGTGTGTGTGTAGTTGTGTGTTCTCATACTGTAATGTGAATGTGTATTACTGCTACACAGTGAGGCCTCAAGCTATCAACTGGCCTCTACCCTTGTCATCAGCTAGACCACTATGTAAACTCCCCACCCCATGTAACTGTACCTGTGATGTCACCCGGTATGGATGTCACGTCTCCAGCCACTGTAGCTTAGTACACAGCTCCCATGCTCCTGGATCAGTAGATGTGTAGACATCTTTGGAATGTCAGCCTCTCTAACAGTGAGGTTGAAGCTACAAAGAGCATGTTGGTATTGCCATGCATACCTGTGAGTAGTCCACATTTACACATGGGAAACTGCAAACACTGGCACTCAACGGCACATGCAATTAGACCTGAAGGAAAGAAGCAGGACATCATTACCAACATGCTGTTACTGTTGTTACCAAAACACATACCGTGAACAGAAAACAATGCATTCTAAACCTGTACTACATGGTATGTCTGCTGCATGTCAACAGTACACAACAATTGTAATCTACACTTATCTCCCTATTCTGTTCACCCCGTGCATCAGACCATATGAGCATGCCCCTGCACCGATGGTGTGGAAGACAGGGATGCGGCACAGACATCATCATATGCACAGGGTGATAATGTTTGCCAGGGGCCTAGGCTGCACCAGTGGATGACATCATGTGTGTGGGTTAGGGCCTGTGATCTAATTGGCCATGTGTGGTTGTTATGCATGTGAGTGTTGCAGTGCCCTACAGATGTTTCTGGTGTGTGCATGTATGTGTGCACACAGTTCTGCCATGTGTCTGGCCTACACAGGGGTATTATTGACAGCTCCAGACTGTACAGACCAGGTATTACAGCTCACAGTGTCTGGCCACAGCCACGTGACCTGTGTCTGCCAGGGGTTGCACGGGCACTACCAGGCAGAGGTGCAGGTTGGGTACTGTCTGATGACACATGTCCACTGGAACCGTGTCCCCATTGGGACTGTCCAGGGCCACGTGCATGTGGCCTGCTGTGTCCTGGTGTGGACAGCGCAGCACCAGCTGCACTGCTGCCGCTACCACCACTATGGGATTGGATATGTGAGGCAGCTCGCTCATGTAGACCTGCACCAGGTGACGTAGATGGCCTAGATCCACGTGCCCTACACTTCACTCCTACCAGATGTTCCAGCACAGACAGCTCACGTTTGCGGATTGTCATGCCACGGTCAAGAATTCCAAACATGTCACCCAATCATCTGTCCAAAACCTCGGCAATCTGCTGTTGAGCATTTGCCAATGCCTGGATGTTGTCATTTAGAGAATGGATAGCAGCCCTCTGAAGCCTCTGCCCTTCACTGTTCTGCTGTTCAGCATGTGCCTGTACTGCCATTACAGCCTGAAACATGTGTCTGGTGACACCAGCTGCTGCGCTCTGTCCTGCAGGGGCATGACGGCCAGAGGTCCTCCTATGAGCAATACTGGCCACATGCCTGTGTGGCCCATCTCCAGTCATTTGGCTGACACCATGTTGTGAATACACACCTTCCGTAGCCACCACGCTTTCCTCTTCCAAGCTACCACATGCTAACTGTCCTTCCTCTATGGCCACTGGTGATGGAGTATGTGTTGGCATGAGATCTTTGTGCGGGGATAAGGGGGATATAGGTGGAATGGCAACCAATGGCACAAATTCAGCCCCTGACAACCATGCCTGTGCCTCAAGCATATATTCATCATCACTGCTAGAGTCTGTGGGGACACTCACATCAGATGGACCACAGGAGGGTAACGCACCTACATCACCTGTGAAGGCAAACAAAGACTCTACATTACAATACAGACACACACACACACACACAGACACATACACATACACACACATACACACACACACACACACACACACACACACACACACACACACACACACACACACAGACACAGGCACACACACAGACACAGACACACACACACACACCATACATGTGATTTGACAGAAGGCATTCAACATACAATGTGATACAGCAGACGGCATGCAGCTCAGACAATAATAGTGGTAGTTATCATCCATCCCTGGGTTGCACACAACAGCAAGCATGTGTCATAGCAGAAGCCATGCATTTCACACAATCATGGTAGTAAGCATGCATCCCTGAGTTACACCATGTGGACCCGCACAGGTTAACAGTATACATGGCTGATGTGTGGCATATGACCTTGACATTAACATGTAGTATGACATGTAATCTGCTGACGTGTGCATTGACATGCATACATGTTTAACACAATGGTGTCCTGTCACATATACAGTGGGGTAATGGTGTCACATTGCAGTGTTGTCTGTCTGTCCTATAGATAAAATGCACATTTAGCAAATGTGCATGACCACTGAAGGGTATTATGAGGTGTCTATATTGCATAGCCATGACTGTGTGCATACATAATACATATATACTGTGGATTGTGACCCACGTCGCTGAGGTGTATACACACCAAACCATGATATGGAATGTGTGACACAGGTCACAGAAGGACATACAGATGACACCCCTGCACATCTGCAACATCACATTTGTGTACCACACATATGAGGTGCACGGCTGACAGTGATGTCCAACAGCAGCAAGGGAAATTTACTGTATCTGTGGCCTGATGTGGTTGTCTGTGTATGTATGTTGATGCTGTACAGGTGACAACTGTCATGCTGTGACACAGTCATGATGTTCAACACATCTTATGTGGTCAACTGATGTTATGCCTCCACAAGCTGTGCACAGGCTTGTAGGATGTCCAGTGTTCCACATCTGCAATATAACAATTCAATAAAGGCTATAGTTGGACCTTGTGTAGCCAATGTACAACAGGGAGTACACACAAACACATCACATCTACTGTGTGTAGCCACATGTCTATGGTCATCCTCCATGGCCATCTGTGAACATGTGTTAGCCAAACGGTTGTGATGGCCATCTATCTCACATGTCTGTGTTGTCCCATATAACATACACCCATAGATGTCATATACTTCACTGTCCACAGGGTTATGCAGACAAAGAGTTGTATGTTTGGTATGTGGGGTATGTTTTATGGGATAGTGAGACAATGTTGCAGCCAGCTCACTACATGTCATGGACATGTCAGATGGCACATCACAATGTGTGCACTCATAGCAGTGGCATATTCACAATGGTGAATCCTGTGGGCTGCCCATACTCCAGCTCACTGTGTAGTACTGTTTGTGTACCCCACATGTGTAGTTCTGATGTGTAGTACATGTTCCTACATTGAACAACACCTCCACTGTTGTATGCACAGCTGTCAACACATCTAGCAATGACAGTTTTTGAGGTTTCATGTCGGTGTTTCACTTAGTTTGTAAGTATTGCACATGGGTAGCCAGTCTGGTGGATTGCAGATGCTACCTGTATATTGTGACTGGACCATACATTATGTGTACATGTGTTAACTGGCCACATGGCGAATAAATATGTGCATTAACATGCCTGATACTTATAACTGTCTCACCTGCAACAGCCTGCTGTCTCAGCAGAATGCCAGAGGTACCTATATAGGGGTGACACAGCAGTATGATCATTATCCATGCCTGTATGACAGCTAGAGGGTGCAATGTGCATGTAAACACATTTGCCAGTACAATAGGATATACTATGGAGTATGGACATGTGTGCATACACAGAGTAGCATACTATAGTATGCGGCATGTGTGTATACATGCCTTTCATATGGTGTTACATTACATATCGTGCAGTGACACATGCGACTATATGAGATATAATAGTTATATGTGCAGTAGTGGCTTACCAGGCAACTCCAGGCTCGGTGGTTGAGAGACACCCACCTCCACGATGTTAGCTAAGGTTTGTGGATGCTGTTCTGACGGTGTCCCCAGGTTGGCCAGTAGCTCCTCGGTACATGTGAGTGGGGGCTGGGTTGGTGGCCCACCACCTGTTGCACCTTGTTCCCTGGCAATTGCATTCGCACGCTGTTTCACACGTCTGATCAGGTCCATGTAGTGTCTGCACACCTGCTGGTATGTGCGGTTATGGCCACCCACATCATTAACCCTCCTGCAAAGTTCCTGCCACAGGTCATCCTGCTGCTGTGCATCCTGTGGCACATGGCTAAACAGGACATCATAGTTGTCTTGGATGTAAGGTATAAGGGCCTCATCCTCCAAGAGGGTATAGGCTGGGAGCCTTGCTAGTGGAATATCTGGAAGACAAAATGATGGAGACAGGTCACAGTATCTCAGAGATGCACAGAGATACAGCTGCACATACATGTGTATCACATTTATTACATATAAACAATTGTCTTTGCAAATCTTCATGACACTGACACCACTGATATTTTTGTGTCATGCACATGTGACACCCAATGGGGATTGGATATTATCACCATATATGTATGTCACCTGATTACATTGCTCATACTCCATGTGGATGCTGTCTTGATGTGGGCATGTCTGTTTGCCTGTACTGGTGTTCTTACCTATCAGCACATGCCTGGATGTGTCCACATTAATGCTGTTGACCTTGATGCTGTGTATATGTCACATATAAACACATACACTGCCTTAATGGACATGACCTGTGACAATGCAGACATGCACACGAAAGCCTTTACATACATGTGTTTTACTATATACATCTACACGGCACTGTACAGCAGTTCAACATCCTGCCACGTATCACCTGTGCTGCACATGTGATACACATGGGATACTGGCTAGCCTGATGATATTTGCAGGGATGGTTATCAACTATAGCATGTACGGCCAAGGTCATCTAGTAGTCTGTATGCCCTGGGCCATGTATGAGCCTAGGATGTAAGGTTACCTAGCTGTAGCCGACAGCCGTGTTTCTGGTACCAGGTGAAGCAGTGCCACATAATTGATCCACACGCTTAATGATACATCTACCATGCAGTCATCACACCATGTCTGACAGAGGTGAAATGTGCAGCTTTGCTGGACAGGGTTGCATAGTATGGCAGGAGTTTGTAATGTGTATGGCACAAGAATCTGTCCAGCATGTGGCGATCCTTGTACTAGGAAGGTGGATGTCCATGACATATGTATTTCAGATCAGGATATGTATGTGTAGCATGTCCAACATCACAGTGTTGGACATGTCTTTATGCAGGGTAGGCATCATGCTACATAGTGGAGATGAGGATTATGAATGCTGGTGTCGCCCATCCAAACATGGCCAATAACCCTTAAAGGTGATATGTGATCCGATATTGGTCATTTGAGTGATGAGTATGGCTGTACAATGATCTCCATGTTCATGGATTGCACCCTGTGATGACTAGGGTTGCCTCTTATGACTACCTAATAGGCTTGGTGATGTCACTAGCTCAGGGAGGTAAACTGCACAGCAGCATCCCTTACACACAATGTCCATTATGTTGACCGCTGCCTAGGTGGTAGTTCATGGGTACAGGGTTATTAACCTAGCGGTGACAATGCAATCTGCAGCTGTCAGATTGTGCACATATGTCACACACCTCACCCACAAAGTCCCTTCTGTATGTTGTCCACAGCACTGAGTCAGCTATTGCTCCTAGGTCATAGCCATTCACATACTTACATAGGCAGATGCCTCCCATTTGTCTGTGTGGTATGGGCTACAATGAGGGGGAGTACAACAAATTAACTCTGTTTTACTGTAGCTGCCACTGGTGTGATATGCACATATTACACAGGCACTTTTTGTAGTGTTGGTTCTGTCAACAGTCCACTGGCAGAACACTCCTGTGTCATACAAAGGTACATCTAGTATACTGAGTGTAGGTGGAACACAGTATGGGTGATGATGTCCTATGACCTGTCACAGGTATGATATGCAGTGTGAAATCATCTGTACTGTCATCTACATCTTTACTGCTAACAACATATATGTTGATTAAGTTTCATGAACTTTCAGACCAGACTCAGCAGGGTAGTAGTGCAGTGTCTCCCATTATGAATGGTGTCTCCACATTGTGGGTTGTGATAACTGTTGGTGTGCACCATTCAGTGTTTTCACAGACTGACATAAAGCTATGTTTTACATGATGTGTATGTGTAGAACAAACTGTTTTGCCATATGTGTATGATACAACCAGGGATGTAGACAGGTCCCATGCAGCCTGAGTGCACCTTGTACCATCATAGTTATGGTTACAGGGGCTCTGTAGTGTTCATGGATATGTGATTGTGTACCTGTTGGGGGGCAGTGTGTTTATGTTATCCAACACACTATCTGTATTGCTTTTTCATGCTCTTGTTCAGAACATGTAAGCACTTCATGAGCTACTAATTACTATAGCACTCAATCCTCCTCATTACCTACAGGTAAGCACTGTTTGTACTTACATTTCCCGCTTGCTTAGAGTAAAACAGCTCTTGTACACACATTCCTCACATATCTAGTGGGAAATACTTAAATATTCAGGCATGTCCAGGTGTCAATTCCCAGTGTTATCGCCTGTCTATATGATGAATATGGGCATCGTGAGGCAATATAGAAATTGTCTCGTGTACACAGTAAATACTCCCCTCCTAACATACAACACTACAACCTGTGGGAGATGCACATATCTAGCCATGCTGGAGGTAAAGCTCTCTCCAACCCAGACTGAACCTGACAATCATGTGGGGATGTTAAACGTTTGCACCACACCACACTCATCACATAGTCTCACTAGATCTCCACCCCCACAGGCCACACATAGTAAGACTACAACATTTGTGGAGCCTCTCAATACTATTCTGTCTAGGCAATAGAGAACTCCAAAGCAGAAACACAGGCAGCACCCATCCCCCAACACAACCCCAATTACTTATAGCCCACAGACTCAGTGTGCCCATCAACCACAGCCAACAGGGCGATATAACGTACCCAACACACTAGTCATAGGTGACTCTATAGGCGGTCACATTGATGTCCCACTCAGCAGGCTACACAAGGTGATAGTTACTGTCAGCTGCCTGTCGGGTAATAGGATCTGCAACATAACCTATGCACTCAGGTCACTCTTCAACAGGTACAATATGACTGTGTCATTCTCCATGTTAGTGTGAATGCCCTGAGATGTACCTTCCTGGACTACATGCAAAGAGACATGGAATATCTCTCCGATCTTGTAGCCCAGGCAGGTATCGCCCTAGCCCTGAGTAGCATTCGGCCATCGTCCAGACTGATAATGCAGTACAAGGACAAAATTATTTACTTCAACAATTGGCTATGCTTCTGGTGTCATTCCAAGGGTATCCAGTATCTGTCTGCTTTGAATGACATAGTCGACAGAACACAATGCTTTAGCACAGATGGCCTGCACCTGTCAGCGCTGGGATTACGGATAATGGCTAAGGCTCTTGCTACTCCTATAGTGCCTGTTTTAGGCATGGTTCAAATAACATATTCACCACCATAACAGGAACAGGCAAGCAAAACCTGAGGGTAATGCTACTCAATGCTTGACGACTTCATCTCAAATGTACTCACCCGAGGCACTCCTTGTAATGGACCACTTCGATATCTGTGCAGTGACTGGGACCTGCTTCTAGGCTCCTGAGAGCACCCCTGCACTACCAGGCTATTACTCATACCACACCTTTCAGTCATGCAACCAGGACCGGAACACCCACGGCGGAGGTGTGTCCATATTTCCCAAGGATATCCACACCTCCAGGCTGGTTGCTTAGCACAATGCATCAGAGGTAATCCAAGTGCAACTAACTCTGGCCATAACTGCTATACAAATTGTAGCTTGCTACAGATCCCACGCCATACCCCACGGTTAACGGTCCTCACTTCATGGTGTACTGAAAAGTAGGGTTCAAATAGACACTACTGATGTGCGACTGACACTACCCCACCATTAACTGGGATACCTACTCATGTACTGACACATTAGGCCAATGCTTTCTGGGATTCATAACCTCCAATCGCCTGGATCAACCTATCCACAACACCACCACGGCCAACCATATCCTAGACCTGATCATTGCCAACATGTATGACTGGTGTTCCACACCTGGGGTTATCTCCTCATTGGTCATATCCGAACGTACGTTAATCACCCTTGTTATCCACATCCCGGCACCACACCCTTTACGGAAAACACAGTACAATATTTCTACAAAGCCAACTTCAGGCTTCTTATGACAGTAGTAGTAAACGTCATGACACTCGTGCAGATGGACAATACAGTTACAACCGCTGAATCATACACAACTGCACTTAATTAGCACTTACATGACTGCATGGATCATGCTATCCCAAACAGAGCCATGATGGTACCCACCAGAAAACAGACAACACTCTGCTCGTCCACTGCCATGGAAATAATGTACTACAGAAGGAGGAAACTGTTGCAAAGTAGAGTAGAATCCCATGAGTGTAGGAGCTCCCTAGTCAGCCTCAATAAGAATCTGAGATCCCTTATCACATCCTCCAAAGCTAGCTACGTAAACATTACCACGACTAATTTCAAGGACTACCACAAAGCATTCTAGAGGTATGTCATTACTCTCAATGGCGATACCCACATCTGCTCTGACATACAGCAGTAAGGCATGAACATTACAGAACCGACTAATATTGGCAACATCCTAGCAGATAGGTTCAGTGCTAACTTTACGCTCCTCTCACACCCTAACGGGTCCATATCTATACAGGAATGATGCAGAGTCCTTATGATCACAACTATGCAGTTCAAAGCTGCACTTTCTAAAGCCAGGAACACAGCATCCATGTGACCGTACAACATCCCAGGCTGCGATTTCCATGAACTTCAGAATGAAATGGCTCCCCACTTGGGCACCATATTCACTAATAGCCTTGCATCAGGCATTGTGGCCCCTGAATGCACACAGCAACAGTTATCACACTCCACAAAGGTGGCGCCACAATGGACCAGGGGAACTATTGCCCTATACGCCTGACTAGACTGTTCATCAAGGCTATGGAGCACATCATCATGGATCTCATTCACAGAGACATTGGTGGCCTCCAAACCTTTGATCCCACCCAGTTTGGATTTGTTAGGGCCAGATCATGCCTCCTAAACCTGGTGGAGTCCTTTGAGACAGTTACTAAGGCAGTAGATGAGGGTAAGGAGGTCCACACAGCCTACCTTGACCTCTCAAAGACTTTCAATATCGTTCCCCATTCTGGTATTGTCAACATACACATCCACCTGCACATTAACCCCTATGTCATGAGATGTTATGCAAAGTGGCTCACGGACAGAACCCACACAGTGAGGGTAGCAAACCCTAGTTCCTACTGTAAATCAGTTACAATTGGCGTCCCCCAGTCCTCAGTCATAGGGCTCCTCATGTTTGGAATATGCTTCTCTGAGGTACAGGCTAGCACAGGAGGACTTACCCTGAATAGGTTTGCAGATGACTGCAAATTAGGGGCCATGATTGATTCCCCAGCTGATACAGACACCCCCCATAAAGGTGTCACTGGGACGGATACCTGGCATCAATAACATGGCCTCAAGCTGCATGCCACAAGGTGCACAGACATCCCCTTTGGATTACACCAATCACCCAAGGACTATCACATAGGTGGTAGTCCCCTACATACATAAGACATAATAAGGGATCTTAGAACCCGAGTGGATAGCATTCACTCCTTTGATAACCAGGGAGATTTGATAAGGGAGAGCATTTGAGAAGGCCAATCAGCTTAGTTTCTGCTACTCCTTTCTCTCTTTCCAAAAAAAAAAAAAATGTATCTGCTTTTACTGTATTTGTGTTTTTTTCCTACTTTATTTTGCTTTTGCGTCATCTTAAAAGTACTCGATTGTATTTATTACTGCTTGGTGTAACTCATTGTAAGCCTTTTAGTTTAAGCACCTGGGCTTCAGACCAGTTTTACATTAGGAAGGTTTGTGGTCTGCACTGTAGTGGCAGAACAGGTAGCTTACATCCTTCTAAGTTGGGAACTGCTGATTGAGGGCTCAGTGTCTGTTATTCTAAAAGTGTATTAATTCTGGTTTAAGCACTTGGGCTTGAGGCCAGTTATTTTACATTAAGAGGGTTCGTGTTCTGCACTCTTGTGGGAGGAGAGGCTGGAATCTGTCCTTCTGAGCTGGGAATTTCTGGTTAAAGCTTATAGTGCCTGCATATTTGAACTGCTTCTTACTGAAATTGGTACACCTTGTTTGCTGTAGCATAGACTAGATCCAGGCCTGCTGAATCTAGCTTTGTTTGTATAACTTGAGCACTAATCCAGGCATTCTTTAAAGTATTCGGTTGTATTTATTACTGCTGGTAGTAACTTGATTAAAGTGTAGCTATCATTTCTAAGTCTTTTGGATTAAGCACTTGGGCTTCAGACCAGTTGTTTTACATTAGGAAGGTTTGTGGCCTGCACTGTGGTGGCAGGACAGGTAGCTTACATCCTTCTAAGTTGGGAACTGCTGATTGAGAGCTCAGTGTTTGTTATTCTAAAAGTGTATTAGTTCTGGTTTAAGCACTTGGGCTTCAGGCCAGTTATTTTACGTTAAGAAGGATTGCGGTCTGCACTCTTGTGGGAGGAGGCTGGACTCTGCCCTTCTGAGCAGGGAATTTCTGGATAAAGGCTTATAGTGCCTGCATATTCTAACTGTTTCTTACTGAAATTGGTACACCTTGTTTGCTGTAGCATAGACTAGATCCAGGCCTGCTGAATCTAGCTTTATTTGTATGCTTGTTGTTTGTTTATTTCCCTGAAACGCTAATTCCACCTAAAACGCGGCCTTTTAGCACTTCTGTGGATCCCTAGTGATATCTGCATTGCTTACTGTACTTATTTCCTTGTTTCACTTGAAAGAAAGTTACTGTTTGTCGTTTTTGCATTTAAGTTACCTGTAACACATTGCATTTAAGTTACCTGGCACTTGCTCACTAAAGCAATTATATAAGTCGGCTCTAAAAAATTAAAAGCATTACGCCCTCACAAACTCCCCTTGAGTACCTTGTTCCCCATTGGCCCTTTTCTTCAATTATAAAGGAATTCCCAATACTATTCTAGCATGTCCAAAGGTCAGTTGTCAATCTCCTCTCCGGTCCAGCTGGTGAATCTGGGAATCTTGAGGCAATGTTACAACTGCCTCATGTACACAGACAACCCTCTCTTCCTCCCAACAAATTCCAACACATGTGAGAGATGCAACCATATAGCCAAACTGGAGGCAAAGCTCTCTCAACTCAGTACTGGCGTAACCAGTCAGGAGGAGAAGGAAACCACACTCACTACAATTCCAGTCTCACATAGACCTACCACGACAACAAACCAAACACATAAACACACAAAACATACTGAGGCTCTAAATAAAATCTGCTTAAGCAGCAGAGGCCTCCAAAGCAGACAGCCAAGCAACCGCTACCCCAAAACAAAACACGTGCAACACATAGCTCACAAAGCCAGTGTGCCGAACAGTCACAGCCCTTAAGGCTAAACAACACACCTGATACACTTGTAATAGGTGACTCTATGGTCAGGCACACTGACGTCCTGCTCACCAGGCTGAACAAGGAGAAGGTCATGGTGAGCTGCCTGTCGGCGCTAGGATCCGCCACATAACACAAGCCCTCAGGTCACTCCAAGGCAAGTACAAATATGACTCAGTCATTGTCCATGCTGGTGTGAATGACCTGAGATGTACCTCCTGGACTACATGAAAGAGACATAGAGCAGCTCTCTGAGCATGTAGCCCAGGCCAGTATGACCCTGACCTTGAGTAGCATCTTACCCTCACCAAGAATGATGCCACAATATGAAGACAAGATGATCAATTTCAACAATTGGCTTAAGTGTTGGTGTCATTCAAAGGGGATCCAATGCCTGTCAGCCTGGGATGACATGCTCGACAAGCCACGATGCTTAGGGACAGCTTGCACCTGTCACCCTGGGCTTTGGATATTGGCAAAGGCTCTTGCTACCCTATAGTGCCTTTTTAGGCAAGGCTCAAAAGACAAACCCACCTCCATAGGTATCACAAGGGATAAGAAACTAAGAGTAATGCTACTCAACGCCAGAAGTCTAAACCTCAAGATGCACTTTGAAACTCTCCTTAGCATGGAGAACATCGATACCTGTGCAGTAACAGAAACCTGGTTCAAGGCTCCGAGAGCACCCCAGCACTACCAGGTTATACCTCATACCATGCTTTTCGGCCCCAAAACTTGGACCGAACCACAAAAGGAGGGAGTATCAATATTCGTCAAAGATACCCACACCTCCAGGTTGGTGGCACAGCACGAAGCATCAGAGACTATCCATGTGCAACTAACTGTGGGTAAAACTGCCTTCCAGTTTATAGCCTGCTACAGACCACCCTCCCAAACACAGGAACCCCACTTGGCCTTCCTGAGAATACTGGAAAATATGAAGGTCTCTCCAAACACCATTATATTGGGCGACTTCAACTACCCAAACATAGACTGGGAGCATTACTCTAGCTCCAACACCCTAGCCCAAAGGTTCCTAGAATTTATAAACTCAGATGCTATGGAACAACTTGTTACCACTCCCACAAGAGGGGAAAACATACTGGACCTGATCATCACCAACATGGGGACACTATGCTCCAGACCAGAAGTGTATCTCTCACTGGTAAGATCAGACCATAAACTAATCTCACTGGATATTCACATCCCGACCCCACCCCCTGCCCAGAAAACCATAGTGAAAAACTTCTCTAAAGCAAATTTCACATGCCTCAAAACCGAGGTGAAATCCTTCAAAGCCCCCGGGCCTGTGGAAAATACGGCCCAGACCACAGAATCCTTTATTAACGCATTCTATGAACACCTTCAGGAATGCATGGATCATGCAATCCCAAATAAAACCAAGACCCAATCCTCCAAAGGCAGACGTCCTGTCTGGTGGACCCCAGCCATAAACAAACTATACAATAGAAGGAGGAAGCTACTACATGATAGAGCAAAATCCCAAAAAGGGAAGGCATCTCTGATCAGTATTAGCAAAAAACTACGGGCACTCATAAAATCGTCTAAGGCCAGCTTCGAGAGAAAAATTGCACAGGACACTAAGGATAATCATAAGGCTTTAGTTATGTTATGAACCTGGGTGGGAATTCCCAGATATGCTCAAAATTAGTCCAAAATGACAAAAAATACACCGAGCCCACAGACATTGCCAACATCCTAGCTGACAGGTTCAGTGCAAACTTCTCCCCCCTCTCCCCACCAAAAGGGCAAATATCTATCCCAACAGAGTGCTGCCCCCCTGACATCTCAGATGCTCAGGTAAGAGCCACCCTCTCCAAAGCAAAAAACACAGCATCAATGGGACAAGATGGTGTCCTGGGCTGCATCCTACATGAACTCCAAACATAAAACTACTGTTCAGTCTTAGACTTACTACAGGATATGTACCCAAAGAGTGGCGTACAGCAACAGTGGTCCCTCTCCACAAAGGTGGTGCCTCAACAGATCCTGGAAACTATCGCCCCATAAGCCTGACTAGCTTGGTCTGCAAAGCTATGGAAAGGATCATCACGGACCTCATAAATAAAGATATTGGGGACCTACAGACACTGGATCCTACCCAGTTTGGCTTTGTTAAGGGCAGATCCTGCCTCTTAAACCTGGTCGATTTCTTTGAAACAGTCACCAAGGCCATTGACGAGGGGAAGGTGGTCCACACAGCCTACCTGGACAATGCAAAAGCCTTCGATACAATACCCCACTCGGGCATTATAGATAAGCTCACCAGCTTAAATATAAACCCCCATGTCACTAGATGGGTTGCAAACTGGCTCAAGGACAGAACCCACATGGTTAGAATTGCTGGAGCCATGGCAGACTCCAAACCAGTTACAAGTGGCGTCCCACAAGGCTCAGTCCTGGGACCTCTCTTGTTCGGTATATATTTCTCGGCGGTACAGATCAACATGGAAGGACTGTGGCTGACCAAGTTCGCAGATGACTGCAAACTGGGCACCATAATCAACTCTCCAGCCGACACAAGCATCCTCCAAAAGGGCCTCATAGAAACAGACAACTGGTGCCAGAGCCATGGCCTCAAGCTAAACACCAAAAAGTGTATAGTCATCCCCTTTGGCAAAAACAAAGTGCCCACAAATTACCACATAGGTGGTAATCCATTAAGTACAGAAGAAGTCATTAGGGACCTGGGGACCCAAGTTGATAGCAATCTCTCATTTGACAACCACGTGGCCAAAGTGGTTAGAAAAACATTTTATATAGCCCACCTAATCATGAAGGGATTCACATCCAGATCAGGGGAGGTCATCGTACCTCTTTACTCATCCCTCATCAGGCCCATAATTGAGTACAATGCCCCTTTTGGGATGTACCTTACCAGACACCTGCAGCAACTGGAAAGACCCCAAAAGTACCTCGCCAAGAGGATCAAAGGGCTCAAACAGATGCCATATGCTGCCCAGTTAAAGAAACTCCAGCTCTACTCAGTGGCATACCGCCTGCTCAGAGGCGATCTGTGCCTGACGTATAAAGCCATGTCCAACCCGGAATTAATGGACATGCTACACCTCAGGAAATCCAAATCCCATCGAGCTACGCGCTAGAGAGACTTGAACCTCAGCACTGAAATAAATAGGACATGCTGGAGGGACAGATTCATAACCCAGAGGCTCCCTTCACTCTGGAATAAAATCCCAGTCCAGGTTAGGCAGAATCCCACATTGACTCTCTTCAAGAGGAATCTTGATGAGTGGATGGGAGATCATAGGTTTACCCCGGCTATCACTTCTGTGTCACTGTTAGACAGAGGCACAGTATACTAACCTCAAAAAAGGCATAGCAAAATTAATTTAAAATGGGTGGCGAAAGCCAAACACACTCTGGCTAGGCTTATAAATGCCCTAGGGCAGATATCCTAGTATGAACCTATGAACCTATATTGCCAAGTTGGTGTGGATATCCTTCTACGTGGCCACCCTAATCTCTAATGGGTTTGTAGCCAGAACAAAGGCAGCCATTGTGCCTCTCTACTCATGACTTATGAAACACATTAAAGTGTACAACACCCCATTTGGGATGTACCTTACGAGACAACAGCAATGGCTTTAAATGCCACAACATTACCACACCAAGAGGAATACTGACCTCCGAAAGATGACACATGCAGCCCAACTACAGAAACCCCAACTGTACTCGTTTGCATACTGCATACTCAGAGGTGATCTCTGCTGAACATACAAGGCCCATGTCCAAAACAATTTTGATGGATATGCTCCACATAAGCAAAAGCCACTGAGAGCCACATGCTCTGGGATATGTACCTAAATGCAATGATGACTAGGACGTGCTGGAGGGATACATTCCTGACCCGGACACTCACCATGCTTTGGAACATGATTCCTATGTACATCAGGCAGGGATCATCACTAGCACTCTTCAAGAGATACCTCGATGGGTGGATGGGAGACAGACATGTACACCAGGGATCACTGCAGTGGCTCTGCTGTACAGAGGTGCAGGAAATGAATGGCTCTGCTGTTCACAGGCACAGTACACTAACCTAGGGAGGTGCTGCAAGTGAAAACACTGTAGTTAGGCTTACAAATGGCCTTGGCCAGACAGCATAGTACCTAACTATGAACCTATGAAGCTATTACATGTCCTTTGTGCATGGATAATTGACTAGCTCTTCCATTTCAATTAGCTATCATGCTGATACACTGTCTGGTGACTACAAGTCATATGTATCCTGTTATTGTGTATTGTACATGCCAATAGACATACCTGATGTTTGCATAACATATCAGTAATTCTATGTAAAATGTTAGACATATCTACCTACAATACTGTACATTTCACATTTTTGCCACAATATCCCACAATTCAAATCATAACTGCACAGCAGGACCACCTTAGACATGTTATTCTCAGTTATATGCCCATACATATGCCTAGTGTTACAGTATATCAACATATACTATCCCCTGTTATTACATGTACTTGTTGGACAAACCCTGCCACTGACAGCGGCTGGAGTGGAATTGTTGTGTTTAAAGTCCTTATATAGCATCCCTTGTGGTGTATGAGGTGTTTACCTTGTGGCCCACAGCAGTACACACAATTTCTATGAGCGTTACTATGCTCAGCAATACATCACTACATAATACCTTTTCCCACTATATGCATTGCGTACACTTTAATTAATACAGAACAGGTACTACATACACTAACATACTGAGTGTTCTACATACCTTATTAGTATCCTGAGTTGACGATAATATAAGTCCTATTCATTTTCTGTTGTAACATTTTTCTCGTATGTACATACGATTTGAATGTATGACAAGCCATCCTTTTATACTTAGATATCAGTAACATGTGGTATCCTGCCACCAATTGGTGTTCCGGAGTAGATGATTACATGCACATCAGCTGTGCAGCTACTCCATTAGCCAATGACATGGCAACAGTGGGATATAATTGAATACTCCACTTGGGAGTTGTCCCTTTGCCCTACCTTCGAGAAAGACTGCCTGGGTGTGTTGTTTGTGATGAATTGCAACAGCTATATGGAGACACACAGAGATATATTAACTTCATGGCCCCCATGGATTGTGTGTAACAGCTAGAGGATGCAGTTCTACATGTGAGTCTAGCTGTTATATCAGCTGTCTGATACGGGATTATTGCAACCAAACCCTGTAACATTGACGTCTGTTCCATTGTACAACAGCAACGATTTCACATAGGGCCATTATAGTGTGTCTCTCACAAGGTATGTTAAGGCTTCTGCAGATGTCATAGAGTGAGTTGATGTTTGTGATGTTATTACAGTCTGTATTGCAATTGTTTCGGGTGTGGGGGAGATGTAGGTGGGTGTACATAGCAGATGCAGGTGTGTAGGAACTGCATTTATACATATTCAATATGTGTGTGAGGGCTCCTTCCCTATTTGAAGACCTATCCTTTAGTAGACTAATACTATGGTAATTGCAGGCTTATTCATTAAGCAATTGCTAATTGGTTCCTGTATAGCATGCAGGTGATGTTGGTCCTTCAATCCCTTCGGAAATGCATTGGTATGTAATGAAATGTTGCTACATGAAAGCTGTCTTGTGTATTTCTGTCACAGATATTTGCACTCATTGGAGTTGTGTTGGTGACTGAACCTCTTTGACTTGGGTTGCCACCTTTTCAAATGGCCATAGTGGGACATTTGCAGGACACACATTGGATTTTAGAGGCTGACACATACCCACGGTCAGTACAAAGTATAGAACTTTACATATATGCCTATATAAAAGCTTATATTCTTGTAGTGGTTTACTTGCTTATCCTGTTTCTTGTTACATGTAGGTATTTTAGATACAGATTACTATTTATGCAACAATTACATTAAATATGGAACATGCCAAATGTCTAGAGATTGTAGGACATTAGTATTTGTACTCATTTTGGTCAGGACACTACCGCACATAGAGGGACTGCCCCTCGCAAGGTGGGACAGGTGGTAACCCTACCTTTGGCTCATGTACATAGCACATATTTGTAATAGTGTATAGACATATCCTTTGTTCATAACATTCGGTCGTGGCGGAATGTGTGATTGCTACGGTCCATGTTATGCACATATTTGAAGACGTCAACCACTGTATACGGCATACCCATGGATTCAGGAACACACACACTTCCAACGACCACATTACGGTTCCCAGACTCCCAAACCCCACAATACCGAACACTCAAACTGGCGACAGTCAACCTCCCGGAACTAACACAAACACAGAACACACACACGCACAGACACAGTGCGACCCATCACATCCAAACAAACCATCCTACACTACGTATGGCCAGGTGGCCATGCCCCCATACACACCCCATGTGGGTGGCTGCGCCCCCCCCCACACCTACTGTAATAATCTACTTCTGAGATAGCACAAACAGACACATGAAGCAAACCCACACAAACACATTACAGTCCCCCGGAAACACACACCACACTCAGAACACACACTTACACACACTACAGTAATCAGAAACACACTTAAACACAGTACCTTCCTGGACTGCAGCACCAGAAGCACTAACTAAATGTCCCTTAACATCGTGATAATAGTACTTGCAGTTCTAGTGTTCCAGTACTGTGGTCTTTCGGTCTTTAAGCCTCGTGATTACGTGCATCGGTATGCAAAGCATTTGGTATTTGATAGTATCCTATTTATATGTACCTCCATGGTTGTATAGATGTCGTTAACCTATCTATATATTTGCATATATATATATGTATATCCATATATATCTCTCTATCACCCTTTCTCTCTCTATATTATATATATATATATATATATATATATATATATATATATATATATATATATATATACAGAGAGAGAGAGAGAATACACCTTTCGTTGGGTACATGGCGGTGTATACTATTTCCCGAACTCCGCCCTTTTGTGTTTTAACCTGTCACAATACACACCTGCCATTGGTACATCTCAGGTAGCTTAGTGGTAGGTTATTTTGAAGATTGTGTACATGGTTGCATGTTCTACTCCTGGCAGTGGTCGTTTTACCTCTCAGAGCAGGCACTATTAGTACAAGGGTAAATAATGCACATTTCAGCAGTTCTGGGCAGCTTTGTCCATGATCAGTGCAATATTCAGCAAAGGTTAGACCTGTGTTGCACATATCCATGTAGTCATGTTTAAACGAAGATTACCGGCACTTACTGGCGCAAAACCCCGCTAACATGTGCTTAAACGTGCTCTAATGACCTGCATCCAACATCCATTATTCGAGATATCAGAATTACGTAACAGTCCTTGCAGGTCGTGGAACCAGGACCATGCATGAGACAGTCAGTGGCTTTACCACTGGGGCATCTGGGATACGTACAAGTGTTATGGTGTTTAGTATGTAGACTGTACTACTGCTGTTCCTCCATACTGCAAACAAATGTGTAACTCAGTTAGTTTACATATGGATGATACCTATTAATGGTATGTCCAAGTGATGCTTAATGGATGTGCTCCAGCTATGGGAATCCATGTCACAGTGAGCCACCCACTGTAATGTGCTAGACCTTGCCACAACCATAACTGGAGAATGCTGGGGTGACAGATACCTGTCATGGGTACTCCCCATGCTTTGGAACTGCATCCCTGATTACATTATATGAAGCCCCTCATTAACACACCAGGGAATCCTTGCAGAATGGGAGGGGAACAGTGGTTACACCAAGGGATCCTGCAATTGGCTCTGCTCCACAGAGGGACGGTTAGTTAATCAATGGGGTGGCGACAGCAGACACATTTTGGTTAGGCTTATGAATGGCCTCTGACAATTAGGCATGTACCTACCGATGTACCTAGGAACCTATACATAGAGTATCAACACATGCTGTTAGCTTAATTTACTGTTCAGGTATTGACTTACCTTTTGCCAATAGCAGTTGTGTGTGCAATAGTTGAGGGCTGCTTATGTAGGATGCACACAGTAGACCACCTATACATGACAATTTACAGATGGTCGTGTGTATGTGCCATCCATTTACTGTGTGTGCAGGTGGAGAAGTGTGTCAGTCCATAGGGGCCTACACTGTTAGTGCATGTGCTATATGTTCCCCCTTTGCCAAGGCATGGGCATATTGGGCACTCCTCCATCTGCCTACTGGGGCTGGCACAATGTGTTCATGGTCTGAATCTCTCTGTGCCTGTGGTGCCCTTGACAATTGCGGTGGGCTGTGAGGGCCTTCACCATTATGTCCCTGCTGCAGCTGTTTCCGCAGAATCATATTATGTAGCATGGCACATACTATGAAGATGTGAGCACACATGTCTGAAGAGTACTGCAAGGCTCCACCAGATATGTCCAAGCAACGGAACTGTGATTTCAGCATCCCAAACACATGCTCTATGATGATTCTGGATTGTGCGTGTGTTCTTGCATTGGTGTGTGTGCATTTCTGATGGGAGTCATCATCCACAGCTCTAGTGCATAGCCAGCATCCCCCACAAGGTGGCCATATGGGATGTCCCCCCTGATAAATACCTGGTACAGCTGTGAGGCATGCCAGATCTGGGAGTCGTGGTAGCCTCCAGGGCTGCCAGCACACACATCCATGATAATGCCCTGGGCATTGCACATGACCTGGCAGTTGATGGAGTGGTATCCCTTGTGGTTTATGTAGTGCCTACCATGCTAACCGGATGGTGAGTTGATATGTATGTGCGTGCAGTCTATTGCACCCAGTACCTCCAGGTAGTCTTCCACATGGTGGAAGAGGCGCATATTGCTGTCGAACTCCTCCTGAGTTCGGGGGAAGTATATATGCTCATTGGCATGGGGTAACATGGCATCCAGGAACTGGTGGAGTACCCCGGATGCTGATGCCTGTGAGATCCCCATGATATCTCCAGTTGTCCTTTAAAAGGTACCTGTGGCTAGTATTCTCAAGCTTACACATACCTTCGTGTCCACTGGGATGGGTTCCCCTCTGTTGTTTCTGGTTCTGAGGCATGGCTGGCACAGCTCAACGATTTGCTGTATGATGCCCCTGTCCACCCTGTAACGCTTTATCTCCAGATCATCTAGCCCCTGGTAGGTTACTCTTGGTCTGAACACTCTTCTCCTCCTCCAGTGCCTGAGGTGGTTGTCAGTATCATCCTCCACACCACCTTCAGTCTCCAACACATGCTGATGAATCACAGCTATGGCAGCTCCCAACATGTACATTGTAAAAGTTCCCCGTCTGTTTACACCGATGGTGCTGTGTTTGGGAATACACGAGTGTGTGTGAGGTGCCTTCACACTTTATACTATTGTGCTTTGGAAGCTGATGATGTCATAGGGTGTGTATGTACAATCTGAGCTGCAGGGTATCTTATTTATGTGTTTTACCGCAGGTACTGCTATTGTGGTGCCTTTGGTGTTGAATTACATTTGGCTACCATGGATCACCTCTTGCTCTTGCCTTCACTTTTCAAACCAATTCCCCTCCCATTGTCAGGCATGCATCCAGCAGCCTGCTTTCATGTTTTGTGCTTTCCCAACCCAGGATTGTGTTGCAAAATGTGTTCTATAGCCGATCTACTGCAGGTTTGCTTTGCTCTGCTGTGACAGTCCTCTTTTCTTTGCAATCCGGCACTTCCCATTTCCTGTTCTGCAGGTTGCTGCTAGTAGTCTTGTTAGCTACCATCAATGGCCCACTGTGAGTTAATAGGTGTTAATTACTCAGTTGTACTCCAATTACCCTACTGCGGCATTTCCTTATTGTCTTCCTGTAACCGTCCTGTTTCAGCTGTGGTGCATAGCCATTTACCGGGTTTTGAGTGCATTGTCATCCGCGTACACATGCGCTTTCGGTCACCTTGTGTGCTCTCAGCTAAGCAAAGCTATGGCTACATCCACACCCCTATCCTGCAGCTTTGCTTAGCAACGGGCAACCCGGATTAGCAATGCTCTAATGTGCTTACAGCTAAGGTGGCACACCCCTCTGCTGATGTCATGTATACCTCCAGGCCACTCCTCAGTGTTATACTGCTACACTGTGTGGTACAGCCTTATGCCAGAAAGGTGTTTGCGATTCAGTATTACTTGCCTCATTTGCATGGTATTGACTACTAATTCATAGTTACTGCGCCGAACACTGTCACAGACACTTAGCAACCCTTGCGCCTTGGTTGTGGTGTAGCATGCATACCATTGACTATTATGGCGAAATCATGATTTGTGTTGCATTGCAATTTTATGACATCTATATATATTTTCCTTGTGTTCCCGTTTGCGCACACATGCCCTGCAGTTGTACTTTGCGTTAGTGTGGCCATGACATTAAATGTTATTTTTTATGTGTTGTGCATGTTTTTTTATGCCATTGGCTGTATATTTAGCCATTGGCATATGTTAACTTTGTAATACGTAAGTTTGGTCTGCTTTCATGGCTCTGATGTTCTGCTTGAAAAAATGTAAACCTTTTTTTGGTTTACATTTCTGTACGTTTACGCTACGCCTGCACCACTTCATGAATTGCTATGTACCTTCATTTGCATGCTGCACTACTGCACATGGGGTGATTAGCATACATGCGCTGAGAGCTGTGCAGATCTGGCGTACACTGGTAGTGCACGTGGAATCGAATCGTACCTGAATCGCTCAGCGGTCATATTTGGCATTAGACCACCTACGCTACGCCTGCGCCTGGTGCAAGCTTCATGAATCCTGGGGCATATATCATATTTGTTTATAGTATTTCTACAAAGCAGTCAGGAACTTCTACACTTAGCTATTTTTCAATAAAGGATTAAGTGTCACAGCAGTGGCTCCTGCTTCCTGAAGTATGGATGTGTGTGTTTTTTTTTTCATTCTGTGTGATATTGTTTCTAGATGTGCCTCATGACAGTTTTCTTTCTGTTTTCTCTACTTATACAGGGTACATGGGCTTGAGATCATAATTCTCTATGGTCAAATGTATTCGAAGATAATGAAGGGAAATAATTTTTATTTATATGGGGATACCTCTATTTATAAAACTCTCGCTCCTTGAGTTGCCCATCATACTGCATGAATTCATGATTAATTTGTGGTTGTAAACAGACACTCTTTTTTTTTTTTTTTGCAGTCTGCTATAAATAACTCTCTTCCCATTGTTTTATATCTCATGCAGTGGAAATAATATTTTAAAAGAAGACCTTACTTACTTTTTTCTGCCTGTTTCAGGAAAAGTATTTTTCTTGAGCTTCTGGAGTCATGAGGAACTGTGTGATGAAGTCACACGATTAAGGTCATGTCAAGGGTCAAAAGAAAGTCAGGAAATTACTGTATATGTATACAACAAGAATGTAAGCAACTGTATAAATGTTTACATTGCTTTTCTAGTTAATATACATAGGATTTCTAAACTCTATTTTGTTTAAAGATAGTTTTAAATATAGTAGTATTATTTCAATATGCTTTAGGACACTACAGTGTTTGATGTTTAAAATTGTGCAGTGCTGATGCTTAAAATGAACAGTGTGTCCATTTGGCTATCCAATTGATGAAAACGCTTATAGCAACAGCTGTGTTGTATATTAATAGACACCTTTTATCTCATTTCTGGTTTATAAAAATATCACCTTCTAAATCAAAGGAAGCATTGTTTAAATACTGATGCTTAACTATTGTTGCGGTTTTACCAAAACAAATTCCCCTCGGTAATTAACTGTTTGGTGGGGTTTTATTTTATGACATTGGATAGTAATGCATAACAAAACAGGTTAATATGAAATGTATGCAATGGTTATCGTTTTATGTCAGTGTGATATATGTAAATGTACAATGCCAGCGAACAAGGACCTTTTAGTTGAGATGCTTTATAAGGATGTTGCTACGCTAATTCAATTGTTGACAGTAAACAGGAAAACAAATGGTACTTTTTTTTTACTTATTAATTAGCTTTACAGATTTGATTTTAGTTTTAAGCTCAATACTTTCTTTACTGCCTACTACAAGAATGTTGTTACATTCTACCACCTTTTTAAAAGAGAGTTCAGTCCGACTATATTTTCATTTCCATCAATCACTGCATTATCATTTAACATACGGTGGCCAGATTAAAAAAAAAAGTTGCTCTTAGTGTAAGTCTGCCCTGATTCCAAAAGACCTGCTATCAGTGAAAGTGAATTACTTCAATGTAATGCCTGTCTATAAACAGGCTTACATCGGGGTCCAGATTCCAAAATATCTGTAAGTAAACACTTACACTGAGAGCAAGCCTTTTGGAACCAGGCCCATTATCGTTTAATGTTGTCATAAGCATTCGTGTTATGTGGGAATGAGTGTTGCATGCATCATGAGACATTTATTTAGTCATGTATTTATTTATTTGTTGATTTATTAATTTATTTATTCATTTATTGATTTTGAGTGTTGCATTATTGCATTCTGCAGTAGCCATTAACATCAGTAAATAAAATAATTGGAAATAAATGACCATGGGTTCTACTTTACACATCACAATATTAAAACAACCCTATGCATTCAGTGTGTATACCTGTATATGCTAGCTATACTTCATGTAGGATCTTTGGAGTATGCATGCAGTTTCACCAGTCTTACTGAAAAATGAAATCTCAAAGTTGCCATTTAGTTAAACTGTTAATACCACTTCTTCGGGTTGTCTGTTTCCATAATTCTCCTTGCTTCAGCTCAGTCATAACCTCAAAGAGTGGTTTCCTATCTGGAACTGCTCTATATTTCCATTTATGTGTAATCCATTTCTTTGCAATCAAAATAGCCAAATATGCTAACTGCTGCTTCTCTCGACCCTTTTTAATACCTCTAATTCCTCCTCAATTTAGTAGGAGCGTCTCTTTAGTTAAATTAAGTTGTCAAACATTCTTCTCAAAATCATTTGCTTGTAGCTCTTTATTGCTGTTAATCTTATACAGTCTCACAAGACATGAGGCCATTTGTTCTTCTGATTCTGGTCGTATTGCCAGCAGATGCTGGACACTGTGTAAACGTCTTATAACTTTGATGGAGTGGAAAAATAACCATGCAAATGTTTTCATCAGAATTTCCTGAGGTGTCTCCAAATGGCTACAAGATTAATGAAAATAAAACTAAAGCAATTTCTTTAAACTATGCTTAACACACAATGTGGTTCACATATGAATCCCTGTTGCCAAGGGATTAAGACAAATAAAGCAAAACATTATTGCATCTTTACATCAGGGGAATCCATGTCAAGCATTCATCTGTATAGCATGATTTATGCCTGAATCAAGTTTGAGTGTAATGGGGTACAATTCTACAATGAAGATTTTACATATCTGGAGCATATCTACCTCTGGAAATAATAGCACACAGTTTAGTAGAGAGGGAAGGTGGAGAATGCCATTGTGATCCCATGCATGGAAGTTAAAGTGCTGTGCACTTCTATAATACAATGTGCACAAGCAAATGAGACCTTGAAGGCATGCATGGTCATAACTCTCAGGGCCTTATATCTGTAAATAGTTTTTTTCTGTTTGTTTTTGTTAAATTGGTTATTTTGTTTAATAAGTTCAGTCAAACTATTGATAGGCTAGGTCTTGAACTGACAGAGAAATGATTGTGAAGGTGGTGAGTAATGTGAAAGAGGGCCATTTGGGACCTGAAGTGTTAAAAGCCAGAGCAAATGATATTTGCATAGAGAAGAGAGTGCATGCATGCAAGGACAACCAAAGCATATGGGAAAAAATCATACCACAGCAGACAGTGGAACATGAATGGGGGTAGGGAGGTAGAGACGTGCATGACACAGTGGAAAATATAACTGATAGAGTCAGTGTTTCCTGACTGGATAGAAATGATATGTAAATCATGTCTTGGAATGGGAATGGTATAGCTCCCCACTTTATTGATCTCGTTTATGACCCATACCTGGTACTTACTGTATTACTTGAATGCAAGTGAATGCTGGCCTACTGACTAGCTCAGCCAAAGGGGTTTACTTCCTTCATAGTTCTTAATCTTCACATATGAAACCCCTGTTCTCATCTGTCTCTGGGCCTATATATTTGCTTTACCCTTATGTTTTACTTTGTTCAATATCTCTATGATAGTTCAATAACATATCATTATAATTCTTCAGGTAACCAGTAATCCAGATAGCATGCCCATTACGTCCACTGCCACAGTCATGGAGACATACATGTCTGAGCAGGCTGACTCTAATTTAAGTCCTGTTCCTCTAGACTAGGTTGCATTTGTTGGTACTGGTACTTGTGTAGCACCTTTAAAGTTACCTTCTTCTTAGATGTTGCTCTAGATGTTAGGTATGCCTTTTTACTACATATTTACTATACATTTTTATTAATTATTTAGTAGATGATAGATATGTGACTGTAAGAATTATGATTGTATTATATAATACTTTGTTGTCTAACCTTGCTGACCTTCTTGTAATGAATGTATCTAATTTCATTTTATTCAATGTCTTGTTGTCAGAAAAGTATGACATATGACTAAATGTACTTATTTCACTTCATTATCTTCGAATATCCTACGTTCTATTCAAATACATACATATTCATTACAGCTGTTTTATAATCTATGTTATAGTAGAAATGGGCTATGTTATATTGGTTTACATCTTTTAACAAGTGGTAATTTCGTCCTTACATATAATTAATCTTTAACAACCTTTCTTTTCTTTCCTTGTTTCATTGTGTGATGATGTTTTACATAGATTAATTTTAGTGATAACTGATGTTTTCATTGTATTCATTATCTACGTACTGATTTGCTTTAGGTATCATATTCGGTAGTGATCTGTGCGATTCTGAACTTTAAGTATTAAGCTAATCATGTGCTTTATGTTTTAGCTGCTTTGCAGATTGCAACTTCTGTAGTTTGTATCATCAATACAGAATGGCAGTCTGGATGTTTTTTTCCATCCAAACTAGGAACTGTAAGTTCCATGGGATGAATGAACATTTATATGTCATTTAAGGTTACTTTTTATTACATTTTGGTTTTATATGTCTACATCATGTAAACATTTATTTCTCTTTATGTTTTATGTCTTAAAAAAAAACAGTTTTAATAAGTGATTTACTTCTTCCTTTATTTACATTGCGATAAAACATTAATGGAGGCATATGCATTGCTTTCCCTTTTTCTCTAAATGTATTCCTTAACTTGCATTTCTCTAAATATTAATGGCCTCAACAGTGGAAACAAAAGAGCTAGCCTTTTTAAATATGTTAATTTACAGAACACCGAAGCAGATTTTTTTTTACAAGAAAAACATCTTCTGCAGAATGACATAGATAAACTTTATACCAGAGATTTTTTATGGTTTGGTTACTCCCATTGTTAAAGAAAAAGGGGTTCTCCAATTTTATGGAAGAACATGGCAATTATTCCTAAAATTATAGGTATATACAGTGATGATAAAGGCATACTATGTAATGCTGTTACTGAGTATTAAGAAAGAATATCTAAGAAATATTTTGATACCCTTACATCATGCATGAAATGTAGCATCTTTGGAAAGAAGACTTCACTTATTTCTTTAATGTTAAAGATATGAGTGCCACCAATAAACCCAGGATATAAGCAACAGTCAGAGTTCTTTTAAATTCTGTCAATTTAATGGGTTTTAGTGGTATTAATAGTTTTTTTTTCTGGACCAAATTCCCTTTTCTTTACACATTACTCACATAGATTTGGAACTGAATCTAGGCTAGATGGAATTTATATCTCAAGTGATTTCGTTTCCAAGTTAGAGATGGTTAAAGGTATGTATTGTCCTATGTCAGATATAATGCTATTATTTGTTCTAGTTTTATTGATCAGAGGAGGTTGATTTTTTTAACAGGGTGCCAGTCTATGTTACCAAATTAAAATAATTTAAGGAATGGCTCTTATAAGAAATTAGGGTTCCTATTAGAACGACGAAAATGCATTTTGTCAAATCCGTTTTTGTCGACACATAAAGAGCAAACAGGCAAAACAGCAAAGCAGCTGTTCAGCAAATTCTTTCCCTGGGAAAGAAGTCGCTTGACCGCTTTGTTGCTTTGCCATGTTCTGCACTGTAGTGTGGTCCCTTATCCGGTATAGCTACCAAGCATGAATGTGCAACAGTTACTGACCTTAGGGTTAGGCTGCGGGTTAAGGTAAGTGCATATGTATGAAAGTGTTTACTGTTACTTTTTTTGCGTTAGGTGTATGGTTGTGTTACTTGTGTATGTGTTTTCAGCTGTTTACTTTTGTTTTGGGGGGGTAGAATTAGGGTTAAGGTAAGTGTGTATGTGCTTGGAACTGTTTACGTAAATGTGCAAAAGTTACTGACCTTAGGGTTAGGGTGCAGGTTAAGGTAAGTGCATATGTTTTAAAATGTTTACTTTTTTTCCATTAGATGTATGGTTGGGTTACGTGCATATGTGTTTTCAGTTGTTTACTGTTTTTTTTGGGTGGGTACAATTAGGGCTAAGGTACTTGTGTATGTGTTTGGAAGTGTTTACTGTTTTTTTTTTTTTTTTTTGGTTGGAACAGCGATTTCTTTCCCTAGGAAAGAAATCGCTGTTCTGTGGTGTGAACATTTTCAGCTTTTGCTGAAAAAGGGTCGATGAAACATTGTTCACTGTTTTATGCATTCAGTGTTTCATTATAGACCCAAGAAATTGATTATTATCTTTTATTATCTTTTTTGGAATAACAATATTAAAGTTCACAATGAAAGCTTATTTATATGGTTTCTTCTTGATACTGTAATAAAAGAAGAGTGGGTAGTACTCTACTTCAGTTACAAAATAAAAGGGCAATAAAAGCGTGTTACCAAAGATGAAGAAATCAAATTTTGATTATTCAAAGATACTACAACATAAGATCTCCATTAGTTTAGAAAAATTGATTACAGTCATATTCACTTATACCAAAGGTCTTCATAGATTAGCCTTTAGACTGAAAACATTAACAAAGTCAAATCTTATTAATTGTATTATTCATCCAGAAAATGGTAACAAATTCATCGGAATAAAGTATATTTCTCTTGTTTTAAAATCTATTATGAAAATTGAATAGTTCAAATAATAATATTGGACATAAGAAATTAGAGTCATTTTTTATTTAAAATGAATCAAAAATTCACTTTATTTATTTATTTCATTTTATTTTATTTTATTTTATTTGTCCTTTGATTACTAGGGAACTCTGACTGAGCTAAGGTTATTTTTCAGTGGAGACCTGGTGAGTAAAGCTCCTCAGTTGTTTCAACAGCTATACAAGTAGTAAGTAAAGACTTGCAACAACCTATTATATAGTTGCTTCAAAACAATACAGTATTTGCAGAGCAGAAAACATGAGTTAGGGCCGAGAAGACAAAAGCACCCTGGCTGAAACATATTAACAGTGACACAGTTATTAATTAAAACAGTATTTTTTTCTATAGTGGTAGCACAGCAAAATCATTAGGAATATACATGGACTAGTATGAAACAGTACAGTGTTTACACAGCAGAAAACATAAGATAGGTATCGATGAAAATTGATCATTATTTACAGGTCATATGCATGCTAAAGCATACGTTAATTATCAGTGTTAGGTCAGAATTGAAAAGGGGAAACCTGAGGTAGATGTGAATAAAGACAAGGCAATGTTTTTCTAGATTATTTACAAGGGTACAGAATCAGAAATAATTTGAGAATATTATGAAGTTAAACCTTTTCCATGATGAAAATTAAGGACCAAATTAAGAAACTTAAAACAAAGTGCTCAAGAATAATTGTATACCTCCAGAGATATATAAGCTTTTGCCTCAAGAAGCTTTGTCTCTCTTGTTAAACATTTTAATAGAAATCAAAGATGCTCTGCCTTTTCCAGATTCTTCAAAATATTCATTAAAATTGCCTGTATTGAAACAGGATAAAACACTTCAATCTGTTCTTCATTTAGGCCTGTTTCTTTGATAAATATGGATTATAAAATACTTATATTTGTCTTTGCAAATAGATTAAAGAATGATTGTCATGATTTAATTGTTGAAGACCAAACAAGTGTTGTTACAAATAGACAGACACATGATAATAGTAAAAAGAATAATCACTGTCATTGATTTTGCTTCTCAAAATAATAAATAATTATCTGTAACTAGTTTACATCTGGATAGAGATGTTGAATTGATAATATGGCCTTATCTTACCAAAATCTTAAAAGTTTGTGTTTCTTAATGATTTTAGTTCCCATTTACATTCTAACTCTTTCTCATCTGTTAATCTAGGATCTTTCATTTAATATTTTTAGGATTATTAAACGTGTAAAACAAGGCTGCCCTCTCCCCCTCCCTTTTATTTGTCTTGGAAATAGAAACATTTTTCAACTATATTAAATGTAATAATGGAGATCAATATTTATCTAAGCATCAACTATGCTGTTAATATATTTCCGAGTATTGATGATGTTGATTCTTTACCAAGTATTAAAAATGCTTTAACTATTTTGAATCAGTTTCTGGATTAAAACTCAACCAAAATAAAACTAATACTTTATTACAAAATAAAGAAGTTAACTTGAATAAATATTTTTAAACACCTTTACTGAATTATTTCTTGTGACATAGGCAAACATATTTATATAAACGTTATCAAACCATACTAGCATTCACATTTACAGACATTATAGGGTGTATTTTCCATTTTATTTTATGTAGTTTACTCTTATCCAGTTCTAAAAACTCCATTGCCTGTTCTTTTATCTCTGTTGCAATACTCACTGCTTCAAGTATAGTTCATTTAGATTTTGATTTCCGTTTTATAGTAATTTTTTTTGTCAACCACCAGAATTAAACATAAAAAGGCCTACTGTGTCTGAACAATTTAAATCATGTATCCCAGTTCAAAAAATCTAAACTGAAAAAATCTTATGGTGAATTTAATTGGGATAATAAAAATATTAAGTATATTGGAATTACACCTATTGGTAATCTACATGAAATTATAAACATGAACTATAATAAGATCTTAAAAGAAATTAAATTGCTCTTTAATGAATGGAATAAAATTATTTTTCTGTGGATTATAGATCAACACTGAGATGATTATTCTATCTAAAATGCAATATATATTATACAGACTTCTCTGCCTCCATCAAAAATCATATCAAACAGTTTAATAATATGTGTCTGAAAGTTGTAAAGTAACCTAATAAACATAGATAGCAATAGATCATTATATTAAGACTGGAAAAATTGTGGTAGCTGTTTTCTGGATCTTGGCCTCTATACAACAGTCTCAGTTAAGGCATACAATTAGCCATATGAGTGAATTCCAAATATTCAACTAAGTGGAAAAGATTGCATGATGCAATTTGGTTAAATTCTGTTAAAATATTACAATATATTGTAATCTTATTTTTATGAATAACAAATGTTGCTTTTTTAAAGTACTTCGTTAAAACCACTAATAAACCAGACAATTCTTATTACATGAATTATATTTTGAAATTTTTCAAAATCTGTCTATATAAGTAGCCTGAGGTAAAGGCCTGGATATTTTCTACTTTTCCTGTAGCATTCACTCCAGAGTGTACTGAATCTTCAAATTATAATAAAATTATTAGTTCTGAAAGAAGTGATTGAATACATTGTTATGAGTTTTTTTAAAAAGAAATTAAATTACAGAATATATATTATATACTGCACAAGTATAATTTAGAAATGGACAATTGGTTAATATGGACAATTAGTTAACAGCTCAAGTTGGGACATAGGTTATTGGATTGAAACTAAATTTTATGTTGGATTCTACTAGAATGATTTCCCACCCATAATATTTTCAACAATCTTGGAATAAATGCTGGAAATAAAATAGCACACTTATTTATTATATACAAACGAATCAAAAATCTCAAAATCAAGTTAATAAACCTATTGGAATTATACATCTTAGATAAGTGACTCATGCTGATCTAATCTAGTTAAAACATTATTCTAATTTCTTCTTTCAAAACCTATCGATTATTTTGGAACATTTGCACCTGCAAATTCTTACATACAGCTTTTTTCATACTACATAAAGTATAAATAATATTATGTAAGGGGGATTTAGGATGTTGGGGATGTAAATTATTAATTAAAGTTAACTGGGCTCATATGATAATTGACTGTCAGACAGTTATCCATTGCAGGAACAGATTCAAGTATTTTGCAAGCATTATGGTCTGACAAGTTTAGTTCATCTAAATCTTAAATTTTGCTTAATGCTCCAATTCCCAGTTGTAGTTGAAGACTATAGCACATTTTTCTCTGGAGTCCTCTGTCTATTGTTATAATAAAATGAATATCAGACATTGGAAAAGTGAATCTACTCCTTCATCAAATTTATAAATACTGCCACACTGTTTTCCAAAGATAATTAGTTATTAAAATGAGAACAAACTGACCTCTGAGTTTAACTGGTGGTTAAAACTATCTTCTCTCTTTGACAAATATTAGACAAAACAATTTTCATATGAATAATAATCATTAACTTTAGAAACTTTATTAATGCTATGAATATGATTTAGACTCTGTGTACATAGTTTGAATGTATGTTGTTGATTTACTGGTTAAGTAATTATCGAAATGTTAATAAAGAAACTATTGCTTGAAATGTTCTGCTGAAAATGCTGCTGCTAAGTAACATAAAAAAATAGATGTTTTGATCATGCTATGTTAGTGGGGGGGGGTTGTTTCTATTTGTTGTTGACATGAAATATATTCCATTCTGCTGAAGTTGTTTTAAGCCTGGGAATGAAAAAAAATAACTGCTTTCTTTTTGGTAGTTTTTAGAGTGCACTCTAGTTTTACTTAAAATCCACTATGCTTTGGAAAAAATGTGAGCCCCGACAGCAGTAACTGTGTTATACCTTAGGATTTATAGAATTATATCCCACAGAAACACTGCTATACATAGCTCCTGCTAAATTACCATAAGAGAATTAATGCTTATGGTCAACAAAATGGGGATTCTGCAAAATGTGAACAAATCAAGGGATTCTCTTTCATGTCTATTGTCATGAATGAACTCTGCTATTTGTTACAAATTACACAGCTCCAAACAGATGGTTAGTTGGAGTGTTTTTTTTTTTGTCAGCCCACAGAACAATGGCTCACTTTCTAGCACCTAATTGATCTATTTGCTGTTGCATTGGGATGAGAACTCTCTGAACCATTTGTCTGCTATTAGAACTGAGAGTCAAATGGTACAGTGCAGGTCTGTCAGCTGATCCTGCAGACTCTCATATCCCTTCCTCTTTGGCAAAATCTGCTCTCAGGAGGTGCTACTTCACAATCTCAACCAGGGAAGCCAGTGAATTCTATTTTATACCCACAAATGCTTAATACCCCCAATCTACCTGGCATTTAAAAAGTGGTCATATCACTTGAGCTGCTGTCCCACACACCCCAGACTTAATGTGTGCAGCATTTTCAGCTGCCCAGTCAAAAACTATTAAAGGCATTGTTTTTAGATTTGCAATACTCTCTGTAAAGAAGCTACATACATGTTTTAGAAGCATTAATCTAGTTGGTTATAGACATCATGTGACTTGATAAAGCCCCAATGTTTCTAACAGGTTCAGAAAAAAAATGTACTCTTCAGAGTACAAAGAGTATACCTGGCTACACCCTTCATCTCATCCTCCTAGCTATGTAGTATGGGCATATTAGCTTTTTGCTGTGTGCAAATACAGCTACTTTCCTATAGGTGTCACCAGTACAGTGAGACATGCTGCCTCCCTCCCACCAAGGATAAGCAAACTGGCAATGACTATTCACTTAAAGCTTCCAATGCCCACCCACCCCCTCACCCACACAAAATGGTATTAACTGCCTTTTAATTTCTTTATTGCTGTAAACTCAGTCTCTTGCCAATGGTCCCTATAAACTTCTATAATACATTTGTATGGGCACACTTCCGTTATAGTATGCCATTCTAAACATGGTATATGTCAATCCTGAAAATTATCTGGGGCTCAAAATGTGTGCACTTTTATTATACATTATAGGTTCACTATGCTCTTCCTAAAGCCTCATAAATACTATAGAAATGTTGACCTGGCATAGAGATTTCAAAGGTATTTCAAAGCCAGAAAGTCTTATGACCATTCAAACATTGCTAGTATCCTCCCTCAGGCCATGCTTCCTTTATTCAGGATGACCATGCCAGTCAAACTTGGAGTGAATTTATGGCTATCCATCCAGTCATTTAGGCTACGTTTAAAGGAAGAAAGTGAGTCACACTGCTCGACATGCAGGGGAAGTTTATTCCAGAAGTTTAGGTTATAAGCTTGTCTCTCCACCATAGCATATGTATCTGCTGAGAAAGATTTAGGTACCTGATTCTAGTGCTGGTGGAAATATTGAACTCAAAGAGATATTAGATGTCCAGAACAAGCGGGTCTTTTAATGGCACAGCAAGTGAGACAGAGACCTCATCTGAAAAATCTATAACACACTGTATAAAGAGATAGAGCTTCCAGTCTTGCTTGGTATCTCAGGGACTTTAGATCTGTGTCCCTTTTGGTAAGGTACCTTTGGAGTCTTTCTAATTGTTTGATATGTTTATTGAGATAAATAACACAGATTTCATGGGTTCAGATGTATACATTAGGCTAACAACCTCTGAAACCTTTATAAGCCTAGTCAAGCATCCTACCTACATCCCCAAAGTTTATGTACTGGCCTTTTTAAGTTTAACCATGCCTACCAAATGTATCCCAATATTTATGTGTTTTAGAGGTTATTTATACACTTCATCTGTCCATTAGAGACATAAGTGCTAAACCCAGGGTTTATTTCAAAAGTTCCATCCACTGGTCCAGTTTTCTCTTAAATATTGGTGGGGTAGAGCACTGAAACATGGATGACACTTGTAATTGTGTTAAAATTCTCTAGCTCTCACCTCAGTGTACAGTTGTGTAAGTAAACTTACCATAACAGTAGATGTTCAAACGATCACTGCTGCAATAGCCTTAACTATGTTGCTTATATCATGCCAATGATATAACAGATGGCCAGCTTCCAAAGCTTCAGAGCACCTTCATGCTCCCAAACCATCAGTCAGCTTGAGCTGAGGTGACAAAGACAAGTTTGAGCATCAAGTCCTTCAGAGCTTTCCTGCTAACAGAGAGTGAGGGAGGCTAAGCCAGGAACAACAAAAAAACAAATGTCCACACCCTGTCATAAACAACACGCCAAAAACATGGGGGAGGGTAGGAGGAGTGACTACTGAAGCAGTGATCATTTGGACATCTACTGCTATGGTAAGTTTCCTTACACAGCTGTACTATGTTTATCATATTGATCACTGTTGCAGTAGCCTTAGCTATATGAGTAGATTACACTAGCCTACTACATTTGGGAGGTAGAAGGAGCTCCTGGAGAATAGTCCTATCAAAGCCTGACCTGGGCCTAAAGAAAGAACCAAGCTTATAGTGATTTATAAAAGTGGGTACAGAGGACCGCGTAGCAGCTTCTGGAATAATTTTAGAATCCACACTTTCCAAAATGCCATGGATGAAGACAAGGCCTGGTAGAGTAGACCTTCATCCTGCCTGGAATAGTTTTGTTATAGTGAGTATAGCAAAAGGTAATAGGATTAGACAACCATTTGGAAGTGGTCTGTTTTGATACAGGTTGTCCCTACTTCCTACAAGGAATGAACAATTGATCCAAAGATCTGAAAGATTTAGCTCTGTCAAAATAGTAACCAAGTTGTCTGTGGGCATCCAAGGTATAAAGTATCCTTTCTTCCTCATTTTTATGTTCAGAAAAGAAAACAGGGAGATGGATAGTAAAGTAAGCTTGGATACCACTTTATGCATAAAAGGATTAGTTCTCAAAGAAACCCTATCCCTGTGGAAAATGATATAGGGTTGACTCGCCATGAGAGCTTACAACTCAGATACTCTTCTTGCATAGGTTAAAGCAATTAGTAAAACTGTTTTCCATGTTAAGATCCTTACACTAGCCAGGTTAGCTGGCTCAAATGGAACAAGTGTTAGCTTCTCAAAGAGAAAATTAAGAGTTCAAGGAGGGGCAACCAATTTACTTGCAGGCCTCTTGCGCAAAACCCCTTTCAAAAACATTTTAACATGAGACTGCATTAAAAGAGGATGATCCATGGGCAGATATGCTGAATGGGCCAGTAAATTAACATTGACAGAGGAATAAGAAAGGGTATAAGATAGTAACTCACCAAAATATTATAAAACCAGAGGAAAAACTAGCCCTGATGGTGCTCTTATTTTGTTGGCACCAAGTAGAAAACATTTTATCTTTTGTAATATAAGATTTTCTAGTAGCAGGCTGTCCTGTCTCCATTAATATAGGTTGCACATCCTCAGTAAACAGGTGCCTAAAAGGAATTAAGACCCTCTCATCCAGGTAGTTCACTAAAGTTTTTTGATGTTTGGGTGAGTCAAACACCCCTGTTCTTTTGAAAGTTGACCCAGTCTGTGAAAAAGTTTGTGATAATTGCCCCTAACCATTTCCAAAAGAAGGGAGAACCAAGGCTGCCTAAGCCAGAAGGGAGTCATCACAATGACCTAAGAGGATTCCATCTGAATCTTCCAAAGTCATGCGTCTGAAGCATTTCTCCCTGAGCCTCCACTGAAAATGGGCTCTGTCCCAATCAGACTTTCCCCATAAACAAATGTTAAAAGGCTTTGTAGGTGTTTACTAGGGTAATGGCCACAAAGGCCTTTTTAAGCCTAGCCATGCATGCAAATCGCTGACAAGTTCTGATACCCTTGACAAATGTAAGCATGGGCCTGGAAGATGAACTATTTACAGGTTACCTGTGTCCATCAGAGATATAGGTGCTAAACCAGGGATGAATTTCTGGTTTCCCATCCAACTGTCCAAGTTGTACTTGAATTGGGTTAGGGAGGAACTCTACTTCACATGGATGGGGAGCCTGTTCCATAGATGGGGTAGTCTCTGGGATACATACTTATGTATCTCTCCAGCAGGTCCTATTTATATCACAGGCAAGGTTTACGTCTTTAGAATGTGTTTTATTCTGGTGCTGTTTGTTTTGTGGATATAGATGATAGTTACCAGGGATGGGTGACTTCTCAAAGGATACTATTATGCATTTATTGGTATTTAGTTTTAGTCCATGACTCTGACAGCAGTTGTTTGTCTGTGTCAGCCCCCCTGGAGAACATTTGTGTCAGTGTGAGATTCAATGACAGCTCCTAATTTGAAATCATCTGCAAATTTAGTCAGCCACAGGCCACTGACATTGGCCTTGACTTCTGAAAAGTAAATGCCAAAAAGGTGCAATCCAAGGACTGTTCCCTGACAGACTCCAGTTGTGAGTGGCCTCTTTGTAGAAGTGGACTCCTCAATTCTAACTTCCTGGGTCCTGTGAGCCAGTTGGCTATCCAGCGGGTGACATACAGGTTTGTGCCTAACCTCTTGAGTTTATCAACAATGCCAGAGTGGGGTATTGTGTCAAATGCACTGGCCAGATCAAGATAGGCAGTATGAATGATTTGGCCCTCATCCATTGCTTTGGTGACCTTAAGTCCACCAGGTTGACGAAACAAAACTGGATTTGTCCAGTGTCTGGAGATTTACTATAGCTCCGTTGATAATTTCCGTGATAATTCTTTCCATGGCTTTACATATAAGACTAGTAAGACTTATGAGTCTGTAGATGGCCCACCGTTGTGCAGAGGGATGACTGTTGCCTTTCTCCATTCATGAGGCACAAAGCCTGTTTGGAGGCTACAGTTAAATAGGAATTCTGGAGGCACTGATAGGTCATGTTTCATGCTATTTAGAAGGCATCCTGGGACATTGTCTGGGCCCATTGATGCAGTGTTCTTGGTCTTAGAGAGAGCATTAAGGACCTTTTCCCTAGTGATAGTAAGGGAGTTATATTTGATGATATTTCCTGAGGGAAAGTTGAGGAGGAGAGGGGGTAAAGTTGGAGTTGACTTTATCAGCCCGGAGGTTTGCTATATCTTCTGGCTCAGTATAGGTGGCTCCATTACAATGAGCTCTGCACACAATTGTGTATTGCCTTTGAGGGTGCAGACATAGCTAAAGAATGCTTTGTGGTTGTCCTTGGCCTGGGAGGCCAATTTTACTTCAAATTTGGCTTTGGTATACTTTATTTGTGCTATGTGTTGTTTGTTTAGTTTGATGAGAGTGCTTTTATCCTGCTGGGTGCTGCACCTCCTAATTTTTGCCTTGACTTTCTTCCTTCTGTTATACAGCCTAGTGATGTTTTGATTCCACCATGGTGGCTTGTTTTTTGAGTTGGTTCTGTACTTCTTCCTGGTGAGTACAGCTGCCTCTATGCAGCTATTAACATGCTTGTATAGGGTTTCTCTGAACAGTTCTGCATAGGCAGCAGTGTTCTCATGATTTATGGGGGCTTGAAATGTTGTTAGATTATCACTTAATACTAGAAAATTGCCCTTAGAGTAGTTCTTGAATATTCCAGGGTTAGCTGGGGTTCCAGGTTTTATTTTTACTTCAAAGGAGACCATTCTGTGGTCTTACCTTATCAGAAAAGACATTACAGTAAAGGGTGTGCAGCACTCCTATATTAGTGTGGGCCACATCCAGTATGGTTGCACCATTGTTAGTGTACTGACAATCTGGTCCAAGGAGTTTGAGTTTACAAAATCCAGAAATCTCTATGCCTGTACATTTGATGTTTTATATGATTCCCAATTAGTAGTGGGGTAATTAAAGTCACCCATGAATATGGTATTGGGTTGGATGATCAGTGCTTCCAATAAGTTTAAATACATGGTATGGATTTCCTGGCTCATAGAGGGGAACCTGTAGCTTGCAAGGAAGTGGTATTGAATTTTGCCTATAGTGTTTATTTTGTATGTAAATTGAGACACCTCCACCATTTGTCCCTGTCTGTGTAGTAGCTGGTCTAAATGTGTGCAAGGCATTATAACCTTGCATTGTCAGTGTGCTCTCCATGGCTTTAGACCATATCTCAGTGACCACACAGATTTCAGCATTCTCTAATTTGAAGAGAGCTTCTAGGGAGTGGAGGTTTTTTTTTTGTTTGTTTTTAGACTCCTAGCATTGAGGAGTAACACCTTTAGATTCTCTTGTTTTTTTTTTTGATTTGCTATGTCAGAAGTACTTTCAGTTTGACATTGCCTGAAAAAGGCACCATGGGGAGAAAAATGTTTTAGCCTAGAGGGGAGAGGTGCAGACCATCCCTGGCAAAGCAGTATGGTCTGTTAACCTTCTCCTTCCATGCTGACAAATAATTGCACCCCCTTAGAACGGCACCAGAAACTAAGCCAATTCTTAAAGTCAGTCATCTTTTGTTCATATTATGGCATCATCCTAGGAGAAGGTAAAGTGCTGCTCATTGCTAGGCTCATAGATGTCTCTCTTCATACAATCTAGGGAGGTATGTCTCAGGGCATTTACACTGACTGAGACATACTAGTATTTGTGGTCCAAAGACCTGAGTGCATGTGTAATGTGGCAGATCCTGGTCCCTAATAAGCAAAGGACTGTGATTTCCTCCTTACTCAGCCTGGTAAGAGGGATAGCAGTATGTCTCACAATGGAGTCTCCAATGACTAGAGTGTTGCATTCTTTGGTGGCTTGCCTTATGGTCTTAGAAGTAGAGGCTCCATGAGATGTGGCTCCATGTGTTTATGTGGGTGTTGTTTTGAAAGACTGCATTTGGGGTTGAGGGTGTTCTGTTATGTGTACTTCATCTAAGAGGTCTTTGGGGTGTAGAGTGGTTATCAGCATATGCTGGTCTATGTGTCTGCTTTGAAGTGTGTGTGATGGGTCCATCATAGGTACTACTGACAAGCGTATTGACATTAGGAGTGCTTTCATGTGAGAGTTTTGCCTCTAGTGACATTGTGTAAATACATCTTACACATACCATGTCAGTTTGTTTGCAAATTAAATGTTTGTCAGTAAACATGAGGCAGTTTCTACATTACCTCAGGATGCTCATAGGTTCATAGGTTAATACTAGGCTATCTGCCCTAGGGCATTTATAAGCCTAGCCAGAGTGTGTTTGGCTTTTGCCACCCTTTTAGATTAGTTGACAGTACATCTGTATAGTAGGTCACAGAAAGTAGCCCTTCTAAGGTTAGTTTACTGTACCTCTGTCAAGCAGGGACACAGAAGAGATCCCAGGGGTAAATTTACAATCTCCCATCCACTCATCAAGATTTCTCTTGAAGAGGGTCAGTGAGGGGCTCTGCCTAACATGGATTGGGATTTTGTTCAAGAGTGAGGGGAGCCTCTGGGATATGAATCTGTCCCTCCAGCTTGTCCTATTTATTTCTGTGTTGAGGTTCAAGTCCCTGGAGCATCTAGCTCTAAGGGATTTGGATTTCCTGAGGTGGAGCATGTCCATTAATTCTGGGTTGGACATGGCTTTATACGTCAGACACAGATCGCCTCTGAGTAGGTGGTACGCAACTGAGTAGACCTGGAGCTTCTTCAGCCGAACTGCATAGGGCATCTGTTTGAGTCTCTTGATCCTCTTGGTGAGGTACTTTTGGGGTCTTTCCAGTTGCTGCAGGTGTTGGGTAAGGTACATCCCAAATGGGGCATTGTATTAAATTATGGGCCTGATAAGTGATGAGTAGAGGGGCACAATAACCTCGCTTGATCTAGATGTGAACCCTTTCATGATAAGGAGGGCTATATAGAAGGTCTTTCTAACCACTTTGGGAACATGATTGTCAAAGGAGAGATTGCTATCTACTTGGGTCCCCAAGTCCCTAATTACTTCTTCCGTACTTAATGGATTACCACCTATGTGGTAATTTGTGGGCACTTTGTTTTTCCCAAAGGGGATGACTATGCACTTTTTGGCATTTAGCTTTAGGCCATGGCTCTGGCACCAGTTATCCGTCTCTGTGAGACCCTTTTGGAGGATGCTTGTGTCAGCTGGAGAGTCGATTATGGCACCCAGTTTGCAGTCATCTGCAAACTTGGTCAGCCATAGTCCCCCCATGTTAGCCTGTACCTCGGAGAAATATATATACCGAACAAGAGAGGTCCCAGGACTGAGCCTTGTGGGACACCACTTGTAACTGGTTTAGAGTCTGACATGGCACCTGCTATTCTGACCATGTGGGTTCTACCCCTGAGCCAGTTTGCAACCCATCTTGTGACATAGGGGTTGATATTTAAGTTGGTGAGCTTATTTATGATGCCCGAGTGGGGTATTGTGTCGAAGGCTTTTGCGGGGTCTTGGTAGGCTGTGTGGACTACCTTCCCTTCATCTATGGCTTTGGTAACTGTTTCAAAGAAGTCGACCAGGTTCAAGAGGCAAGATCTGCCCTTAACAAAGCTGAATTGGGTAGGATCCAGTGTCTGGAGGTTCCCAATGTCTTTGTTTATGATTTCCATGATGATACGCTCCATAGCTTTGCAGACCAGGCTAGTCAGGCTTATAGGGCAATAGTTTTTGGGGTCTGTTGTGGCACCACCTTTGTGGAGCGGGACCACTGTTGCTGTGCGCCATTCCTTGGGTACATATCTTGTAGTAAGGTTGAGATAGAACAGTGACTTTATAAGAGGGTTTAGTTCTTCTTGGAGCTCATGTAATACGCAGCCCGGGACACCGTCTGGTCCCACTGATGCTGTGTTTTTTGCTTTGGAGAGGGCAGCTCTCACCTGTGCATCTGTGATCTCAGGAAGGCTACACTCTGTAGGGATACATTTACTCTTTTGGGGGGGAAGGGGGGGGAGATGTTTGCACTGAACCTTTCTGCCAGGATGTTGGCAATGTCTGTGGGTTCAGTGTATTTTTTGTCATTTTGCACTAACTCAGAGCATATCTGGGAGTTGCCTCCCAGGTTCCTGACATAATTAAAGAAGGCCTTGTGATTATCTTTTGTGTCTTGTGCAATTTTTCTTTTGAAGCTGGCCTTAGATGATTTTTATGAGGGATCATAGTTTCTTGATAGTACTGATCAGAGATGCCTTCCCTTTTTGGGATTTTGCTCTATCATGTAGTAGCTTTCTCCTTCTGTTGTATAGCTTATTTATGGCCGGGGTCCACCAGACAGGTCTCCTGCATTTGGAGGAGTGAGTCTTGGTTTTATTTGGGATAGCATGCTCCATGCATTCCTGTAGATGTCCATAGAATGCTTTTGTAAAGGATTCTGCATTTTGGGTCATATTTTCCACTGGCCCGGGGACTTTGAAGGATTCCACCTCGGTTTTGAGAAGTGTGAAGTTTGCTTTTGAGAAATTCTTCACCGTGGTTTCCTTGGCTGGGGGTGGGGACAGAATATGGATGTCCAGTGAGATTAATTTATGGTCTGATCTTACCAATGAGGGGTATACCTCTGGTGTGGAACATAGAGACCCCATGTCGGTAATGACCAGATCCAATATGTTTTCCCCTCTTGTGGGAGTGGTGACCAGTTGTTCCATAGCATTTGAGTTTATAAATTCTAGGAACCGTTGGGTGAGGGTGTTTGGGCTTGAGTAGTTTTCCCAATCAATATTTGGGTAGTTGAAATCACCCAATATAATGGTGTTTGGAGAGACCTTCATATTCTCCAGTGTTCTAAGGAAAGCCAAGTGGGGTTCCTGTGTTTGGGAGGGTGGTCTATAGCAGGCTACAAACTAAAAGGCAGTTTTGCCCACTGTTAGTTGCACATGGATGGTCTCTAATGCTTTGTGCAGTGCCACTAACCTGGAGGTGTGGGTATCTTTGATAAATATGGATACTCCCCGCCCCTCCTTTTGTGGTTCGGTCTGAGTTTTGGGGCCAAAAAGCATGGTATGAAGTATAACCTGTTAGTGCTGGGGTGCTCTCGGGAGCTTTGAACCAGGTTTCTGTTACTGCACAGATATCGATATTCTCCATACTGAGGAGAGTCTTGAGTGCATGCATCCTGAGGTTTAGACTTCTGGCATTGAGCAGCATTACCCTTAGTTTTTTTTCTTTGTGTTTTCTATGGAGGTGGGTTTGTCTTTTGAGCCTTGCCTAAAAAAGGCACTATGGGGGAGGCAAGAGCCTTTGCCAGTATTCGAAAACCCAGGGGTGACAGGTGCAAGCTGTCCCTAGCGAAGCAACGTGGCTTGTCGAGCATGTCATCCCAGGCTGACAGACACTGGATCCCCTTTGAATGACACCAATACTTTAGCCAATTGTTCAAATTGATAGTTTTGTCTTTATACTGTGGCATCATTCTTGGTGAGGACAAGATGCTATTCAAGGTCAGGGTCATACCGGCCTGGGCTACTTGATCAGAGAGCTCCTCTATGTCTCTTTTCATGTAGTCCAGGGAGGTACGTCTCAGGTCATTCACACCAGCATGGACAATGACGGAGTCATATTTGTACTTGCTTTGGAACAACCTGAGTGCTTGTGTTATGTGGCGGATCCTGGCACCCGACAGGCAGCTTACAGTGACCTTCTCCTTGTTCAGTCTGGTGAGTGGGACATCAGTGTGTCTGACGATAGAGTCACCTATTACAAGTGTATTAGGTGTGTTTTTTAGCCTTAAGGGCTGTGACTGTGTGGCACACTGACTTTGTGAGCTATGTGCTACATGGTAGGGGTTGCTTGGATGTCTGCTTTTGAGGTCTCTGCTGCTTAGGCAGATTTTTATTTAGAGCCTCCGAGTATGTTTTTGTGTGTTTATGTGTTTGGTTTGCTGATGTGATATGTCTATGTGAGACTGGATTTGTGGTGTGTGTGGTTACCTTCTCCTTCTGACTGGCTGTGCCAGTACTGGGTTGAGAGAGCTCAGCCTCCAGTTTGGCTATATAGTTGCATCTCTCACATATATTTGAGCTTGTTGGGAGGAGGAGAGGATGGTCTGTATACATAAGGCAGTTGTAACATTGCCTCAAGATTCCCAGATTCACCCGCTGGACTGAAGAGTAAACCTGAAAATGACCTTTGGACATGCCTGCATAGTATAGGGAACTACTTATTGACTGTTCAGAAAGAACCAATAGGGAGCAAGTACTTAAAAGGAGTATAAGAGGGTGTAGTGCTTAAGTTTATTAGTGTTTACCTATAAGATTACTTATACGAGCAAGTGCAGGGCTTTAGAATGAAAATAGAGTGCTTATTTTGAGATTTAAAGCAGTTCTAAGGGAAAAAGTGAAGATCAGACTTTGTGGAGCCAGAATAGTTTAAACCTGTTTAAGCGGCGCTGCCCGACGCTGCTCTGTGTGCAAGAATGCGCAAAAAGAGTGTTGCAGGGTTTTAAGAGAGAGAGAGATCAAGGAGTTTGGAATTGACCCAAAATGGCCAATAAAACTACAGTTTCTAGGCAGTAACCACTCCTACAGGGACAGGCAGGCTGCTCAGTGTTAACCACTGCCACTGGTGAACACAAAGACTTCCCTTTATCTCAAGTAATCACTGGCCTCCAAGAAACTTACAAACAGTTCAGAACAGCAACTCTGTTACTGAACTTTCTTTTAAATTATAGAAAGTGGGAAAATAGCAAGTTTTTTTGGTTTTTTTTGTTTTTGTTTAAGGATAGCAGAGACACACAAGTAGCAATATCCACCAAGCTGGTAAAGGAGATAGTGGGGAAAGTTCATATCCATGGCAACAGATCCATTTTTATTGATTAGACAGTTGGAATGAGAATATAAAGTAATGTCAGTAGTATCAAGTTTGCAACTCTGGGAGCAGAGCTTGCCACTGCAAACTAGTTGTTCTACGTGCAGCTAGGCACTGGATAAATCCCAATGGTGCTTTTGCAGGAAAAATGTCAACTCAAAGTGTCTCTGGCTATACAGTGAACTGCCAAACACTTAAGGGGAAGCTAATAAGAACAGCCTGATGACTTATGGATAAAGTATTTAGAAGATATTCTGAAATTAGAAGCAACTCAAGCAGTACTTATTGAAAAAAAAGAATTAGCTTGTTAAGAATGATGAAAAGAGGGGAGCCACCTGAATGGCTACTACTTGACTACTACTTGTGTTGGTCGCACCACAGCTTCACTCTGTTGGGATACAATGCTCCTTTGCTTCTTCTCTCTCTAGAAGCAAAACATTAGCACCCGTGCCAAGATGAGAAGCATGTCACAGCCTGTTTGATGATCCACAGTCTTGTCCCAGATGATGTAAAGGTCTGTAGGCTGGTTGTAGCCTTTTTCTGGTAGATGTCTTGAACAGCAAACAAGCCAGTCAGGAAGGTCAAGCACAGACATTAACTTCCCAACTAGAAAGAGTGAGGAATCCATCCACTGTGCTCCTTCTCTCACCAGGAGGAAAGTATAAGCGCAATTTCCAAAGTGGTACCTACAAATCAGTTTTTAGGCTTTCTGGTGATCAGCAGTCCACATGAAATGATGTTCCTATGCTCCTTCTCTCATCCAGAGCAAAAAAGAAGCACTAATCCCAAAATGACTACAGACAGACAGAATATGGGCTCTCCACTAATTGGTGATCTTGGAATCGATGTTGCAGATTTTAAAGGTAAGATGGAAAAATGTGTTAATATCCTAAGAGCTGCAGTGTGCACTAAGCAGTTAGATATCAAAGAGGGGGTACCTTAAGCTTTAGCTATCTAAGTGGAGAACCACTAATTTTAAAACAGTAAGATAGACTGGAAGGGGTGGGCACTTTGTATTCTGGTTCTATGGAATACAATTGGGTGGCCAATAAATTGAAATAGTTGAAGGGGAGTGATTTCACAAAATGATATGTTACTAGATGGGTAGCAAACTGGCTCACAGATAGACTCCACCTAGTCAAAATAGGGGAAGCCACCTCAAGCAGTAGACCTGTAATGAGTTGTGTACCCCAGGGATCGGTCTTGGGGCCTCTGTTGTTTGAGATATAATTTTCTGAGGTGCATGCCAAAGCCAGTGAGCTATGGCTGACCAAGGTTGCAGATGACTGCAAGCTGGGTGGTGTCATCAATTCCCCTAGTAATGTGGACATCCTCCAAGAGGGTCTCATGCAAACAAATTACTGGTGCCAGAAACATAGCCTCAATCTGAATGCCAAAAAAATGCATCATCATCCCCACAAATTATCATATTAATAACAAGGTCCTAAGCATGCAATAAGTTGTGAGGGACTTGGGCACCCAGGTTGATAGCAAACTGACTTTTGACCACCATATTGCCTCCATTGTATGGAAAGCTTTCTACACGGCTCACCTCATTAGTAAGGGTGTCTCATCCAGGGACAAGGTGGTCATAACATTCCTGTATTCTTCCCTTATAAGACCCATTATTGAGTACAATGCCCCTTTCGGCATATACCTGACAAAGTACATGCAGCATCTGGAGAGACCACAGAGGTTCCTCACCAGGAGAATCCAGGGCCTCAAACATCTACCCTACACAGATAGGCTAAAGGCCCTGTCTCTCTACTCAGTCTCCTTTAGACTCCTCAGAGGTGACCTCTGTCTGGCATACAAAGCAATCTCAGACCCCACCTTGATAGGACTGCTGCATATCCGCAAGTCAGGCTCCACTCGAGTAACCCACATGCACAACCTCAACCTGGTCTGTGACATCAACAGGCCTTGTTGGTGGGACAGATTTTTGTCCCAGAGACTCCCTCTTTTGTGGAAGAGGCTCCCTCTACATGTCAAGCAGAGTACCTCATTAACACTTTTTAAGTGCAACCTAGATAACTGGATGGGGAACAGAAAATACACCCCTTGGATGGAGTCTACCTGTGTCCCTGCTGGAGTGACATCAGGTGCTGACTTATTGGAACATGGGCTAAATTCTTGTAAGGGCATCAGGGCTAATAGCCTAGTAACTTCCTATGATCCTGTGATAAATGTGTGCTTACTCACAATTACCAATATACGAGGAGAGGGAAAGAGATATGTGGTCAAATTAACATAAGGGGCAGGTAACTAGAAAAACAGTTGAGTTTAAAAGTCCAGCACCAGATTGGGAGGGTGGGGAAAACTTAGTTTCTATGTGACTCACAGGAAACACAGCTGTGGTAACTTTACTAGTTTAAGTATGCAATTAAAAGCAGAATACAAGTTTAAAAAAAAAAAACAAGAAAATTAATCACAATATACAAAATAAAAAGAGAAAAAGCAACACAAACAGAAGAAAGCAAAAACAAACTAACCTTTCCCTTACAGCAAGTTGTGGCAGAGGCTGGGTGAGTGTTTCATTTTTGTAAGCTTTGAATATTAAGTGTTTTACTCTGTTTATTTTCTCATTGAATGACAAAAGCTTAAACTGTGTTTCTTTCCTGACTCAAGGTTTTTATTCTGGTCACCCTCTGCTTAGGACTTCTTTCAGTCATTGTTTTCATGCATCAGTGACAGACCTTTTCTGAATTACATTTTCTCTAGTTCTCCTTTTTTTTTTTTTTTTTTTAGGAAATCTTAAGGTTGCTTTAGTAAATATGCTTTACTCAGCAAATCTGTTCTATTTCATTTCTTGTTCTTACTTATTTTTGCACAACACTAGCAGCTCAATTATGGACCTGCGGTGGTGGTGCTGTGGTAGCGTTGTCGCCTCACAGTAAGACGCTGTCCGATTCGATTCACAGCTAGAGCATCTTCTGCGTGGAGACATGCGTGAATGGGCGTACCTTCGTTGAAGGTTGTGCATCAGGCCTGGCAAGCTGGTACGTAAAAATCAACTGCCAATCATTAACAGACCGGAGTTCCGCTGTGGCGACCCCTAACCCGGAAAAACCGAAAGACACACACACACACTAGCAGATCAATTATGTCTAGAACACTAAGTATTCCGTTTCTAGTATATCTTATCTTTGAAATACCAAAATGCCTTAATAGTGTCTAACTTCCTGCCTGCACCATAGTATAGAGGGATAAATTCTGTCGTGGTGGCAGACGTGTATGGCATGCCCATTTTGCAGAGGAAAGGGGCACACAGTCAATTTCTGTGCTGGAATTTAGGGAAACAATCACAAAAAGCTGTCCATGGGTGGATAGGGCTTCATGCTGACTACAGCTCCTTGTGGAAGTGTGTGTATTGGGGGGAGAGCGGTGGTGCAACACTGATGCCCATTACACATCCCATCCTTCTGCTGTTACTGGGCAGGTGTAGGGATACATCTATCATATAAAAATAGCCCCAAAGCCAGCAGTATGATGCTTTTGTATGATGCCTTGATCTCAGTGCCATCCCAAGTAATACAGAGTTGTCCAGGAGAATCAGGAAGGGTAGGTAGCTCTGGTGTCAGTTGAGTAGGTGAAAAATAATGCAAAAATAAATGTGCCTTTCCAATGATGTATTAACTGTACAAAATTTGAAGTTTTATTCATATAGCATTATCTACAATAAAAAGCTACAAGCTGTGTAATAGCTCAAATGAAACCACAATTGGAGGTTATGCCCGGAATATTACTGCATATGGGAATGTCTACTGTTATAGGTTCATAAGTTCATAGATTACTACTAGGCTAATTGCCCTTGTGGGCCATTTTAAGCCTAGCCAATTACCCCATGTGAGAATCAAACCCTGCACCTTGTGCATGTAAGGTAACCACCTTAACCATTATGCTATCCTCCCACCCTAAATAAACAGCCTCTGCTAGGCTCGAACCCAGGACCCTACACACTATAGACAACATGATTTACAACTAAGCCATGACAGATATAACATAGTTTGTGCTGGTTATGGTTGAGCATAGCAAGACAATCTACACCTCTATATAGAGGCGCTGGTCACAGTATCTGAACATAATGTCAGCAGTCCCTAGCAGTACTGACCATGAAGGAAGACTGTGAAACATTTAAGCTGTCTAGCTGGGAAGGGTCAAGTCATGTTTACAGAAAAAAAATCTAGTCCAGCCCCAAGACTACCCTCCATTTACATAGTCTGCAAAGTTTTATGGAACTGTAAACCTAACTAGGTTAGGTAGGCTAGCACATTTCAAGTAGAGAAGGTTAACTGCTGGTAACAGCATCTTACATGTAGCCACAAACTGCCCATAAATGTAAGCTAGAATGTAACATGACCGATTCAAAGCACAACAACCGCATATATTATAACCACTGCATAAGTCATAAGGCATAAATGGAATCTGAACCTCAAACCATATGCTGTCCAAAAAAAGCAACAAGACTGGTGGAACAGATGTGAGCAACTTAATGTTCAAACATTACAAATATACCTGTAAGATGGAGAAATAGTACAGAAAGCTATTTCTCAAAAAAAAAAAAAAGCTGGGATACAACTCCTAATTTACAAAGGGAAAAACAGTGACATCTGTACAGGAGAATAAAAAGATGTCTGTACACTGAATACAACTCTTTCCAGTACTGCTAGTGGTTACACATCGAAAATAGCTCTTTCCAGTACCGGTGGTGGTAACACACTGAGCACGGATTTTTCCAGTACAGGTGGTGGTTACACACCAAACTCAGATTGTTCCAGTACCAGCGGTGGTTAAACACCAAGCACAGCTCTTTCCTGTATCAACGGTGCTTTTTTTTTTTTACCTTTAGACAGACACTTCCCAGCTATGTTATTACCAGCCCTTTACTGCAGCAACTAGGACCATGTGTGCCATCAGAAGTAAACAGGAAAAGTATTGCATACGAGACAGCATAAGAAATGCTACTACACCCAGACTGCAATGCTGTCCTATATGGTTGCATGCTTTACAGACTGTCACATCTAAAGACAGCAGATAAAAATATTACTGGCAAATATTTAAGAGTGCTGCTCAGCTGAGTAAATGAGCAAATACAGTTACATATTGCTGATATATCTATATATTTTAGTAGCTTTATCTTGTTTTCCCTTTTTCCTTAAAAAGGGTATCGAAGTTAACGAGAAATAGACTGATATTGTACTATACTAAGTGGTCAAAATTTCAACTTAACTGAAATCCGCAAGGGTATAATAGTAGTCTTCAGTGTAGTTTATACCAGATTATCCTTGGATAATAAGCCCTCTCATATGTGGACTCGCATATGGACTTTTAAACACAAGCACCACATGAAAGGTTTCATGGGCATTTCATTTGCAGTTTGGCATCTTGCAGTAAGTTTTGTTTCCATTACACTGAAACTTAGGACTTTTGCTCATGGATACAGAATGCAACACAAGTCCAGGAAATATTGGCATATTCTCATTGCATTGTAAATAAAATTCATGTGCTAGATTTAAAAAAAGTGGCTCTCCATGTAGATGACTTAGACAGCATTACACCAGAGTAAGTCACTTACAAGAAAAAGTAGAGTGTTTCTCCAGACAAGGTGAAAGCCAACTCCAATGGAATGAATTGTCATCAAAATCAGGACTGAGATGTACTCAAATCACTAAGGACAAAATGGCAGTCAGAGGTACACTATAATGCCCTGAAAGTATTATCAAAGGTGTTAAAATACCAGATCTTGGAACTAGGGATGCACACTTAAATCAGTCTCACATGGTGCATTTGCAGAATTACCATTACAGCTTGGTATATAATGTCTGCTCACCAAGGGCGCCCGCAGGCAGGTGCAAGGGGATGCACTTGCACCTCCCTGGAATTGGCTAACTAATTTCAAAAACGTTTTTTTTTTATTTTTTTTTAATGTGCGTTCGTCTTTAAGAAGTCTGTGCTAACAGTCCAGTCGCGGGCGTGCTGACATCATCGCTCTCGCTTAGAAGTTTGTGAGCGGGAACTCAGACTGATGATTCGAACGGGAACAGAAGATGGGGGAATAGCAAGCGGGATCGGAAGATGGGACCTGGAATAGCAAGTAGGATCGGAAGATGGGGCCTGGAACGGGAGTAGACGGACGATGGGACACTTTCAGGTGTGTGTGTGTGTGTGTGTGTGTGTGTGTGTGGAACTGTCTTCGTACTCCACAGCTGTCGTTTAGAATTGTTTCAGGTTTTGGGTTATTAACATTTCGGGGGAAGGGCTTGTGAAGATTAAAACCATATAATTTATGCTGAGCTGCCACGACTGCTTTGTTGTCACGCCGAAAATGAAACAGATACTGAATGGTACTTCAGGCGAACAACATTATTTTCATTAAAGCTCAGGTAAGCCACACTGATTAACTGCCCATTGTTTTGAACGACGGCATTCCACAAATGTGACTCCTCATAAGTCTGAAAACGTACATTATTTTGTAGAGAAAGAACTTCAAACTTTGTTATTCACGTTTTGGAATTTATCAAAGGAATGGTAAAGCAAATAGTGCAGGTACACCATTTTGCAAAGGTAAAACATTTACAGTTTGAAATAAGTTGCACGGTGTTCTGTTCTGATTCAGTATCCAAAATTTCAAAGATGGCCATTTGCTGTTGTACTTGTAGCCAGAGATGGCTATGAACTTGAAACCCGAAAGTTGCATAGCTGTGGGGACTCGATTACTATTCATCTTCTGAGATGTGGAGATTTTACAACCACGACAAATGTTATCAGTGTTTTATTCACCACTTCTACATATAACAAAACACCTACAGGTGCAATCCAGTTTTTACAAACAAATCATAATTAGCAGTCTGAAATGTAAATAGAGTACCCTCATTGTAATAGTCAGGGGGCAAAAGTACATGGAACACAGATGTGTGTGTGTGTGTGTGTGTGTGTGTGTGTGTGTAATGCCCCAGGTGTACATGGTGGTGGGTAGAGAATAAGGCTTGAACCCTGTACCTTGGGCCCAAGTGGCAAAAGCCTGAATTCCCTACCCACCACCATTTGTAAAAATGTTGCAGGATTTTCACTCATACTTTTTCTGTTCCTCATAAAATCTGTGGTTTCTGCATTCGTGTCCTTGTTGCCTGACAGCTACATGTTCTCTGGTTTTATTCTTGGCTGTCTGGAGTGTTTCTCCCTGGGCCTCTGCTAAAAAATTAGCTTTTTTTCAAAGTCAGACTTTCCTGGTTAACAAATGTTAAAAAAATGGAGACATTTCAATATCAGACTTCATATTCTTCAGAAAGTGCATGGTAACAAAAGACAAAAGCTTTTATTCTAGCAATTTTCTAAGTGTACAAGATGGATATTTGAAATGTATTCCTGTGTTTGGGACTGTATTCCCCCCATTATTGACTTCGTCCAGGTTTTGTGCTAGGTTTGAGAGTTATGGTAAGAACTGAATTCACTGAATATGTTTGGGGGCTGTATTCACCCAGTATTGGCTTTGTTCAGGTATTTATTGGCTTCATCCAGGTTTTTTGCTAATGTTGAGAGCTATGGTAAGAACTGATTTCACTGAATATGTTTGGGGGCTATATTCTCTCATTACTGGCTTTGTCTGGGTGTTATTTGCTAAGAGGTTGAGAGCTATGGTGAGAACTGAATTCACTGAATGTTTGGTAGTTGTAGTCACCCATTATTGGCTTTTTTCAGGTCTTTTGTGCCAAGAGGTTGACAGCTGTGCTATGGTGAGAACTGAATTCACTAAATGGTAAAGTTTCAGTCTTCCTCTTTCACAAAACAGCTGATTTGGCATAGTGGTATGTTGCTTTGACTGTTTTGCACGGGGTCCCCTGGGTTCAAGATGTGGCAGTGAAATGTATGGTGGTAACGCAGCATTTTATTCTAGCAACTTTCAAACATTATACAAGCAATGTTTAAAATGTGTCCCTGGTTTTTGGCCTTTTGTCCCCCCCCCCAATAAATTTCAGCTTTTTCCAGATTTCTTGTGCTGCAAAGTTCAGAGATACAGCTGAGTGTCGAGTAGATTTTACAAGGAGCTGAGAGCTGCAGGGGAGCAAAAGTTTAGTGCCGCTTATGTTTAGTCTGCTTGCATTGTTAATAGCACAACAGATAGTGTACTTGCTTTAAATGCTGAAGGCTGTGGGTTCTACTCCCACAGTAGGTAAATACATTGCTGATGCTGCAGTCCTTTTGGCAAAGATGCCTAGTAACTATGAACCTGTTAACAGTTTGCTATCCATTCTCTATTGCGGTATTACTAGCTTTTCATTTTTTTATTGCATGCAACAAAGGCAATTTATTCTTCAAGGGTAACAGGCAGTTTATTTGTAGATTAAACAATGACATATAAAGTGTTTGCTAGCAGCAACCTCTTTATTAGTTACAAATTTCTTCAATGTGGATTTTACTACAGAGATTGTGTATATTTTTTACTGATACTGGTGGACTTGAGTAGACTTTTTATGATGGAAATGTTCTGAATTGGGCAGTTTTGTCATTGGTGGATGCTTTTTGTTTCATTGTTTATTGGAAAATTTTTCAAAACAATAAATTTTAAAATGCCCTTTAACAACTGTACTGTATTGTACAAGGAATATAATGTAATACAGTCAGGAAGGTGTATCAAACAGCATGAGTATGTTATGTTCGAGGGGCCTATGATTTTGAAGACAGCCCAGAGTTAATATTTGCCATTGGTAAAATGTATTTTCTCTGAAAGTGGGTTTCAGTGCTGTTTCAATGCATGAGTTTCAAGGGCAGAGAAGTTTTAATGTTAGTCTATTTTCATTGTGAGACTGCATTGCTTTAACAGATATGTATTAGGGTTTGTGCTGTAAAATGCAAAGTAAAACTTTCAAATGAAATCCTAAATCATCGCAGAACTAAAGCAGTATGCACATTAGTGTTTATGGTAAATGGGGCAAAATAACCAAGGAATGGGACATTGGAATGGCTGCAGGGGGGGGCTCCATTTGACCATGATTTTGTGAGGGGAGATAGCAAACTCACAGCCCCAGTTGAACTATACCTCTCAGTTGTCCATATCTTTGCAGAATTAATAGATATTTGCTGCTTATATTTGGTTTGTTCCTCATAAAATTTGTGGTTTTCTAGCAAATCATTTAGGAATGAAGCCATTAAATGACAGACATTGAGTTTCAGATGTCATAACCTTCAGAAAAATGCATGCTAATGCAAGACTGTCTTTAAGTTTATACAAGAGCAATTTTTAGTAGTGTTTGTATGTTCCCCAATATATTTGGCCTTGTTCAGATTTCCTGCATTAAGAGGTTGAGAGGTACGTGCAAATCACTTTGTAGATTAGGAATATCCAAACATCTCAATTGTCCCCAATTCTGGCTCAAAATTTTGCTCTTCCCTAATAATCCCTCCTCCAAAATTGCAATTTTGGAAGAAAATGTGGAGGGTTTACAATTATATATAACTGTAATGATCAGAGTTATAGATTATTTTTATTTCAGAAATGCATGTGGATGCTCTTATTTTGTTAGCTGCTTCAAGTTAACTGTTAATATTAAAAAGGTGTCCCTTTTTTGACAGGTATTTTTGCATCACATTTTGGTCTGTTTTTCATAAAATTGTGGTTTTCTGGCAAATTAGTGGCAAGTCATTAAAGATTGAAGTTAGAAAATAATGGCAGACATTTGAGTTTCAGATTTTATACCCTTCAGAAAATTTGTACTAATGCAAGATCTACCTGTTCTATTTAAGTTAATAAGAGCAATATTTAAACATTGGCCTTATTTTTGGGCCTGTGTCCCACTTCTATGTATGGCTTTGTCCAGATTTCTTGCTCTGAAGTTGAGAGGTAGAAGTGTCAGAGGCATCACTGTCAACCAGAGACATTTCAAATTATGACATACTTATTGCACCCCAGCCCCCATTGTAGTGGCTCGGAATGTGTCCAAGGAAGGCAAGGAGCAGTTATGCAGTGTAAGTGTGCAGGGTATTCCCCCATCCAAGGTAGATCACAAATACGACTGGCTTTTCATCTGTCCTTGATTTTGCAAAATGTTCTGGTTTTCTATCAGATTTTTATACTGTTGATTTATGCTTCTTATTATTCAGGAACTGCATGCTGTCACAGTGCCCTGTTCTGTTTAAGTAGCCATGGTTTAATGAACATCAGGTAAGCGTGTCGGAGATTGTAAGATGCAAGTAAGCTTTAGTAAGCATATTGGTAAAGAATTACCAGCGTTGAAAGCCTTTTCGTTGTTGCCATGCAGAGAATATTTACATTGCTAGATAATGTATAAGCCTTGGGTATTGAAATGCATATGACAGTATTTGTAATAAAAGGACAGGATTACAGTATTTTCAGAAGCTCATTACATTTTATTGGAGACCAGTGTCTTATAGCAGTGTCTGTGTGTTAGTACACTTGTAGTTGGGTGGCTTTAATGGTATATGGTAAATAAGCATTGCTACCTTACTTAAAAGCAAAGCCCTGCAACAACTAGCTCCACATTGAAGTCAAAACACAATAGCTCTGGTGGGTAAATGTACTCTGTAGTAATCAAAAAAAGGCAAATGTTTGAAACAACTACAGCTTATGTGCAAACACAATAGGTAATGATGAAACAATGCTCTGCTAAAAATGCTTTAATGCTCCACATTGCTGAGCTGCAATCACTAGCTACCAGGATTTCACCCACTTCAGATCAAGCACGGTGCCATTCAGTGCAACCTTCCCAGAACTAATTCAAGTCTGACCAGAATTATTTGGTGTGTGTATAAGAGGGAGGTAGCATACCCCTCAGCTGTCCAGATTTTTGCCCCATATTCCTCTTAAAAAGGATTGAAGTTGCTAAATAATGAGACATTTCAGTTTTAGATGTCATGTCATTTAGAAAAATGCATACTAACACAAATCCTGTTACTCTTGCAATTTTCTAAGTTTCTGAGAGCCATATTTATAATCTGTCCCTATTTATTTTAGGCTTTGTCAAGATTTCTTGCACTAAGGGTGAGGCCTTGAGGGATGTGGTATGTTTGTAAGAGAGAGAAAGTGAAATGCCCAAGTTAGAGTTAGCAGGTGGAATTTATTTTCAAGTGAATTTTCAAGGAACTGTGAATTTTAAGGGAAATGGAAGTTCACTGCTGCTCATGCCAAGTCTATTTACAATGTGCAACTGTTTTGTTTAGCAAATGGTATCTCTATTGTGGTATAAAGTTTTAAAGCTATGTTAGTAGCACCACAAGTAGAATACTTGCATCTTAATGTAAAGGCTTGAGGTTCTATTCCTACAGCATATAAATTTGTATGCTGCAGTCCTCAGGATGTCCTCCTTTGGATGAGATGCCTAATAACTATGAACCTGTTTCAGCTTGTCATCCATTTTCTATTGCAATATACCAGCTTACCATTTTTTTAATTTAACATAGGCAATTTATTCTTTGACGGCAGCAGGCACTGAATTTGTAGATGAAACACTGAAATATACAGTTTTCTAGCAAAAACATCTTCATTAGTTTCAGATATCTTTACTGTGGAATTATTCAGATTACTTCGGCAGTGACACTCAAACAAGTGTTGCTGTATAATACAAGGGATATAATTCAATTATATATTATAATTAATACAATCAGGTAAATCAAATAACTTTTGCATGACCCTAACGGTTTGCAAGGAGCCTATTCCTTGAAAACAGTTCAGAGGTAAATAACCTGCCACTGGCCAGATGCATTTTCTTTGAATGTGGGTTTCAATGCTGTTTCATTGAATGTGAGTTTCAAAAGTAGAGAAGCTTTAATGCCAAGTCTGTTTTCATTGCAAGACTATTGCTTTGTTTAGGTTTAGTAAATGTCTCAGTGTTTGGGCTATAATGTCTGAAATAAAAGTTGTAAATTAAATCCAACTGCCTGTAATCATTGTAGAACTAAAGCATAGAACCAGTATGCACACAGATTTGAACAGTGTCTACAGTAAATGGGGAGAAATGGCCAAGTAATGGGACACTGGAATGGCTGTTTGGGCAGGGCTTAGAGTGGGTGGACTTGGGCGGGGCTGTGTTGGCAGGGGGCGGGGTGAGCTATGTGGGTGGGGCTCTGGGTTTGCACCCCCCTGCAAAAACTCCTGCGGGCTCCCTTGCTGCTCACATACAGAACTCAGCACATGTCCAGAATGACTGTGGGCTTATTACAACAGAAGTACATTTCCTATGCATTTCTCCAAAGGAGAAAAAAAAACATTTTTCAATTGCAATGTGCCATGACTTTTAAGGTGGTCAAAGTGGTGGTGTGAAATTCATTGCTAATCTACACTTACATCCTTTCAGGTACAATCACAGTCTTAGATGTATTTTGTAGCCAGCTATTCTATTATCATTTTTTGCAAGCTGTAAGGCTAATATATGGCCTTTCATACATAGGTATCAAATATAGTTATTTACATTAATATCACTATCACAGGCATGCTGACTTGAACAGTTTCCATCAGTGATGACATCTTCTCATGGTTAAGTATACATCACACACTGTTTACTGAGATCTCAGAAATAAAAATCATGTATATTTGGCAACATTTCTGACATGATCAAAGCTCCACAGTCAAAATCACAAGGTATCTGCAATGACATCTCTAAGGGCAGAATGGTAGTTACTACTGCAATGTGCATCTGACTGGCCAAGGATAATTCTAAAACATTTTATCAAGAACTTAGAAAGGTGTCATAAATACTCTTCAAAGGCATGCACACAGTCATTTCATTGTCAGTCTGGAGTGGAGCATTAGTTTTGATTTCTGTTTGGGATAGATATGCAATTTTCTCTGGTTTTCTCACATATTGTAAAGACATACTATAGGTGAAGTGATATTACTCCAAATTAATGCAGATGTCAATATTATAAGGGAGTGAATGCATGTGCATTCATCCTGCAATGGATTGGTGCCCCATTCAAAATTGTTTCTTTTGCCAAGCACCGAATGAGTGTTCTGCAGTCTTGAAGGACAAAACTCCAACTTCAGGAACACCAAGCTGTTTATTAACAATAAATAGATACAAAATGCAAAGCTTTCAGGAAAAACCCTTCCTCGGTGCTAATACATTTCAGAAGAAACTAACAAAATGTATAAAAGATTCAAAAATACATGACAACAGCCAACCAATAAAAAATCACCAGCAATTAAGTATAAAATAGAAGCTCTACAATAAAAAAAATATTTATTCAACATTTTATTTACCAGAAAAGGTTGACTTGGAACAAAGCCAATTTTCAGAGGAGGCCTAAGGAGAAATGCTCCTGATGCATGTCTTTAAACATGGGATGAAACCAGAGCACCGAAAGGAAGCCCACATGAATGCAGGGAGGACATGCAGACTCCACACATAAGGCACACCAGCTGAGAATCAAACCGGAGATCCTCTTGCTGTGAGGTGACAATGCTACCGCTGCATCACTGCACTGCCAATTTATAAAAAGTTTGTAAAATTACATTTTCACCAGTATAAGTCATTTTAACTAAAACAGATGTTATACTAACAGTACTATTTAAACCAGGTTTCAAGTCAGCCTTTAGTCTTAGAATACATCTATATTCATTGTTTCTAAAACATTATTTATATCACCACCTCTAATATGCTTTTGCACCACATCAATTACTCTAAGTCTAAAGTCATGACCATCATCAGTGTCCAAAATATGTTTACTCAGAGCATTTGTTTGAATATTCCTACATATACCAGATTTATTTTCAACAATATGTTCTTTAAGTCTATGGCGACATCTTCCAACATTAAAACAGGAAGATTTTATACAAGTTCCAAGATAGACCACATGCGTAGCATTGCATGTGGCATAACAATAAAACATATGTTTTCTTAGTCACCGGATGTATGAAAATATTACTAGAAATAATATCCTTACAGCAGCTACAATTAAAAGAAGGGGAAATTCCAATTTATTTGTCACCCTCTCATTACTGGCCAAATTAAAATCTTTACAAAAATCTTTTCAGATTTTTTACAATTTCTATATGCAAATCTTGGTTTGTCATTCAATAATTGTTCTAAATCTGGCATGGCCCTTAAAATATTCCAATTCTTATACATTACATTCCACACATCACTTGTTCTTCTATTATAAGTAGTTACATGTCTAATTTTGTTCTCCTGTACATGCCTATCGTACTCAGACCCTCATTCCCATTTTCTTTAAACAATGGCCTGGCCAAACCATTTCTGCTGCCGATTACTTCATTAAAAGTACCTCCTATAGCTCTTTTATCATAACCTCTTTCCTGTAACTCTGTTCCCATTTCCTGCATCTGTTCCTTACATTTAAATTCATTAGTATTTAATCTACTAGCCCTGGTAAGTTGGCCTCTTATAATTCCATTGAATACATGGAGTGCATGCATACTTCGCCTGCGTGTATATCGATTTGTATGCACCTCTTTCCTATAAACACTTGTATCTAACATGGCTGCATTCTTATCTAATCTTAAAAAAAGTAATAACATTTAGTTGAACAAGTCATCTTAAATTTGAGAAAGCCTGTAGTACTGTCCAAATACTTACCATATTCATTCAACAGTTTTTCACTCCCTTTCCAAATCAAAAAACAGTCATCCACAAAATGTATAATAATACATTAGCATTTAACATATTTCTGTCACTATAAATAAATTCAATTTCCCATTGATTTAAAACCAGATTTGCATAGTTGTTAGCCATGGGAGTACCCATGGCAACACCAGAAATTTGCAGATATTTCAAATATAAAAACATTCTTAGTCAAAATGACTTCTAAGAGCTGATAGATATTTTCAAATCCTACAGTCCTGAAATGTAGTAAGCAGGTAAATGAATAATGAATACATTTCTATAATGTTTATGGTTAGAAAGTGAAGTGTATGTCCAGTTTGCATTATTATTCTGTTATTAATACTTCAGAGGTAAAAATATATATTTCACCAGAAAAGGCAAAATGCTTTTGCAGTACAAACAAGTCAAATTCACTATACTGACATGGGCTACAGTTTAATTTAGCATAGAGTGGCACTGAAATTTCCAATTTTGGGATGGATGTCCTCATGCATTTTGCAAACTTCTGTCTACCTGTCATTCCTTGAAATTTTGTTAAGTCTCAAATTTATGACTGAAGCACGGTATTTTATACATATGCACTGAATGTATGTCTTTTTCGGAATTTCACTATTCTATTGCTCTTAAGTTTGTTTCCATTAGGCAAGGGTTCAGGAAGCTTCTGATCTGGGTTGGATTTGAAACATATGTACAGAATGTAAGGCTTTAATTACCTTTACTGGGGTATAATTAGATCAAACCAAGATGTATTTGCATTTCACCAGCAAAGGAATGTTTTTTTTTTCCTGTTTTGAAAATTTGTATTAATTTTAACATATTTACACAGTATGTTCATAAAATGAACTATCTGTATTGAGGGTTACAACATGCAGAAAAACAGTCTTATGCATCTATACTGTTACGGAGTGTTCTGTTTTCCTTTAATGAAAGATACATACATACATACAAATGTTTCAAGCACGGGCATTAAAGCCCTTATAGCTTGCCAATATGCCAAAACACTTGTTCCCATAATAAATATCCAGGCTGTTCTTAAAAATATCTAAACTAGTACTTGCTTTAATGTAATTTGTTAGTCTGTTCCAAGCATCAGCTACTCTGTCAGAGAACCAATTAGTACACTTCTCATTCCTATAGAATCTTCTACATAGGTTACCTGACGATTCTCTAGTACTTTTTGATAACCCCAAACATTCCCAGAGGTAGTTGTCCCTAAATGCCCTATATACCTGAATAATATCTCCTCTTAAATATCTATGAGACACTGTACAAGTTCAGATATTTTAGTCTTTCATAATAACTTGGATTTTCACATCCATGGATGCCCTTAGTATAGTTTCACTGTACTCTTTCCAGTTTATTCATGCTTGTTTTCCTATATGGTTTCCATATTGTTATTCCATACTCAGGTTTGGGTCTAATGTAACTAACAAACAATGACTTCATTATGTTTGATTTCCTAGACTTTATAAATCTTTTTATACAACCTATAGTTCTATAAATATCATTAGCCAATTGATTGATATGATTAGAAAAACTCATAGCTGATTCTACCCATATAACCAGGTCCTTAAATGAGTCGACAGTTTCAATCACTGTGTGCGGTATTAAGTATTCACCTTTCAGTTTATGTCTCCCAAATCTCATATGCTTAGTTTTTTATGTATTTATCAACATATTATTCTCCTGTGCCCAAATGGTCAATTTAGTCAAATTATTTTGCAGTCATGCCTTATCTGAAACACTTGTAATCAGTTTGCCCAATTTCAGGTCATCAGCATATGGACGGACATATGGCCTTTTTACACACACACACACACACACACCAAACACAGGATTTCATGAGCATTTCATCATCACTATCTAAAATGCTGCATTACAGCTAGTTTTTATTAGGGGTGAATTTCTGTTTGGGCTGTGGTTTATGACACTTTCCAGAGCATATCCTTTTGCCAGCTGTTACCACATCAGACAAAAAAATCTATAAATTTAACCAGCGAATATATTTTTGTGAATGCAAAGCTGGCATCACCAAAACTCTGCCTGTAAAGGTCAACTGAATAATGTCAAATTTTAAGAACTAACCTGCAGTGAAATAACCAAGGGCAGAATGATAGTCTTGGTCATATTTTGTAACCAACAATTCTCTTGTCATTCCCATAGTCCTGTTAAAGAAATCTCAAAGGGTAATGGCATGTGACCTTTTATACACTAGTAGAAGATTAAGGACTTCACACTCATTTCAATTTCATAGTCTGAAAGCTGCACCATACCCAGTTTCCAGCAGGAGTGGGTACAGGACTTCTACTCAGGCTGGGGAATCCAGGATGTTTGCAATATACCCTCACTGAACAGTCATTGCAAAAAAGTAAAAATGTAGTATGTTTCCTGAAAAAAGTTTCTTTTTTTGTTTTTGTTTTGTCTTTACTGGATTTATGAATGTTAGACCCACACACTGGAGTACAACACATGAAGATAAACAATGTTTTATTTATAACTGGAGTCACCACTTAACTGCATACTGTATGTGAGGGTCATGACATATTATTTTAAGAAATGTTCAAGCACATTTTTATTTTTTATCATGGTCCTATACTGCTAAGGACCACCAGTAGTCATATATAGTTACTTGGGTGCCCAGTTTTTTGCCATTCCATTCATAACAAATTCTTCTTTTTTTTTTCGGCTTTTCCCGATTAGGGGTCGCCACAGCGGATCACTGTCTGCTTATGATTGGCAGTGGAGTTTTACAGTGTCGAGTTGCCAGCCCAGTGCCCAACCTTCCACAGAAGGCACACACATGCATGCACTCATGCCTATGGCCAGTTTAGTGTGTCCAATCCACCTACAGCATGTCTTTGGGATGTGGGAGGAAACCGGAGCACCCAGAGGAAACCCAGACAACCACAGGGAGGACATGCAGACTCCGCACAGAAGGCACACCAGCTGAGGATCGAACCAGAGAACCTCTTGCTGTGAGGCAGCAACGCTAACTGCTGCACCACCATGGCCGCCCATTCCATTCACAACAAATAAATGTATTTAATGTTAATGGTCACAAACTTGGTATATGTCCAACACACATCACTAGTGCATTGTATGAAACAAGAAAATGATCTTTCCCAGAAAAGGGAATATTTTCTGTCATTTGTCAGTTTTGTTTTAAGTATTGTAACAAAATTCATGTATTTGACTTGTTCTGAAAGAAGATTTTATCTTTTCCCAGTATTATTTCTTGAATTATATATACATGGTCATTTGTAGTTATAGCTAAATTCACCATAATGGCCTTCTTAAATTTGAAAAGTGCAACATGTTGCAAAAGTCAGTTGAGAAGAAAAGAGAGGCTTTAGCTTTCTACACAGCAACAAGCAGAAAAACTATCAAAAACTGTGTTGTAATGTCTAAACTAAAAATGCTTCTTCTGTATGAAAGTGACACTTTTTCTATTCCCAGGATTCAGCAAGCTCTGCACAACGTGCAGAAATAGTGCAGGAACTGCTGGAGGCAATATGGTCCCCAAGAGATCCAGGAACAAGCTCCCGGGACGTGCATGAGTGCTCCTGCACTATTCCTGCACAGACACAGCTCCTGTATGCAAATTACCCCATTTGCATGTGAAAAACATGCAAATGAGGTGAATTTGCGATCCAGGAAGCTGGCAGCTATCCCTGCAGGACTAGTGTAACCTGCAGAAATGTACTCGGTTAGTAACCGAGTACATTTCTGCAAATTACAAAATGGAGCCATGACAGCTCTAAATAAAGGGTGTATATAATTTGTAAAGTATGCCAATGGCCAAATATATGGCCATTGGCATGGAAAACAGTTTAAAAAAATAAATAACTTTTATTTATTTTTTTTTTGGCTGATATCGGCCATTTAAGCATAGGGTAGTGGCGAGCAAATGGGATCGGCTGGAAAATAAAAGAAAAACCCTGAAAAAAAAAGCTTTCCCTGCAAAATCACAATTTTGCCATTATAGTCAATGGCAGGCAGAAGACAACAAGGCCAGTGAATAGTGATTGCTAAGGGGGAAGGCTCAGTGTGGGACTTGTAACTAGGCATCAGCAGGCAATCCTATGCAAATGAGGGGAATGATACTGAATCACAGATTTCCCCTCATGGCTAGATTGCTCCCAACCATGTAGGTGCAGGAAGACCATGGTGCAAGCCTAAGAGCTAGCTGACATCATAGAGGGGTGTGTCAGGCATACTGTAAGCTTATTGGAGCCCTGTGTCTCGGGTTTGCAGTAAAGTTAGCAGAGCTAAGGAAGGGGGTGTGTCTGAAGCTGCCAAGCACATTTTACATTGCCTAAACAGGTGTGCGCGCCGGGTTTTAAACCAAAAAAAAAAAGTAAACCAAGAAACAGCAGCTCCATGCACATCTGAGCACTGTGTTTGCACAGTACGCCTCTGGGCTTAAACAGGAAGGCAATGGGAAGGGAAAATAGCAGTAGGAAGGTAATCAAGGAGAACTAGCATAGCTGGCAGGTGAAATGTATTAGAATCAGCCAATTACACAGGCAGCAGCCCAGCCCAGCCAAGCACACTACTATAAACTATGCAAACACCTTTCCCTCTGGTTTTTCCCACAAACTTTACACCACTGATGTACACAAGCGGGGAAATCTTACCTAACAAAAGCAACAAAATGATCAGGGCTGCATTAGCTCTCATAAGTCAATATGTGGAAGAGGCTGAGGGTGGTGAGGATGAGAATGCTGATGACCAACCCACAGTGAGGAGAGTGTACAGACCCAGGGTAACCTACCAGGGGCTACATGAGCTGGAGATAGTGGAGCACTATAGGGTGGACAGGGAGCTCCTACAGCAAATTGTTGAGCTGTGCTGGCCACACACAGAGGGGAACCCATCCCAGTGGATACCAAGGCATGTGTAAGCCTAAGAATACTAGCCACAGGTACCTAACAAAGGCCAGCTGGGGATATCATGGGGATCTTACAGGCATCAGCATCCGGGGTACTCCACCAGTTCCTGGATGCCATGTCAGCACATACCGATGAGCACATATATTTCCTCAACACCCGTGAGGCACTGACTAGCAATATGCGTCTCTTCCACCAAATAGCAGAATACCCTGAGGTAGTGGGTGCTATAGACTGCACGCAGACACACACACACATACATCAAAGTACCACCCGGGGAGCCGAGTAGGGTCTACATACACTTCAAGGGCTTCCCCTCCATTAACTGCCAGGTCGTGTGCGATGCCCAGGGCATTATAATGAATGTGTGTGCTGGCTGCCCTGGAAGCTATCACGAATCCCACATCTGGCATATGATGCAGCTGTGCCAGAGATTTGCCAATGGGGACATCCGATATGGCCACCTAGTAGGGGATGCTGGTTATGCACTGGAGTCATGGCTGATGACACCCATCAGAAATGCACACACACCCAAACAAGAACTCCATAATGAGGCACACGCACAGACCATAATCATAATAGAGTGTGTGTTTGGGATGCTCAAGTCATGGTTCCAGCAGTGCCTGGACATATCCAGTGGAGCCTTGCAGTACTCAACAGCTACATGTACCCAAATTGTCATCATATGTGCCATGCTACACAATATGATCCTGCGGAAACAGCCACAGCAGGAACAGCATTGGGCAGGGCCACACAGCCCTCCACCATTGCCAAGGCCTGTACAGGCACAGAGTGACTCAGAGGAGGAACAACCTGAGCCTGCCCTAGTAGGCAGGAGGTGTGCACAGTATGCTCAGGCCTTGGCAAAGAGGCAACGCATAGCACATACACTGACACAGTAGGAACACAGGGAATGACACCTCTCTCACATACAGTAAAAGGGATGCCAAACATGACACTACCTGTGCTTAACCATGTATAGGGAGTATACTATGTGCATCCAACATAGTAAGCTCTCCAGCACCAACCTCAGTACTTGCACAGCCACAAGGTAAGTCACTCTCCCTATCAATTGCTGAATGGAGCAGTATGTTTTGTTACTTGTATCTATGGTATGGATGTGAGCAGGCAAGGTAATTGGGTGGCTGAATGGGATGCCAGCAGATAGTAGACACCTATATTGGCAGAATGAAATCTGTAACAAATACTGGTGTCACCACAGTAGCCAGTACTAGACAAGGTGACAAAACCCACTACAGGAAATATGGTGGGTCACGTGTGTCCATAGGACACACACATGCCAGTCAGTGAGGCTCACATACCCAACAACAGTCTCAGCCAGCAGGACAGGCATAGACAAACAAAGAAAGGCTGTACTAAGGCCTCTGATTGATGGCTATGGAGAACAGCCCCCCTCCAGACCAACACAGACAGACTACAACAGGTCAGGCAGTGGGATGTTAGTTCTGAAGGGTAAGAAGTCTGAAAAATCCAAGAACTGTAGTACACTGATATGCCTCTAGTCTACATGACAGGCCAGAATACAGAATGAAATGGAGTACCAGAAATACCAGTACAGTCATAGAAAATGTGTACAGTTGTCAGGTGTGCCCCCCCCCCCCACAATCCTATGTAGAAATGTAACATGTATGTGTAGGTATAATAACAGTGGAGCACAGATTACCTGAGCTGGCCAAAGTAGCAGGATAAATTGTAGCACATGTACAATATGCAGGGCTGTGTGTATTAGGTTGGTGTGTGTTGTATATTGTGTGAGAGTGGTCAGCATGTAGGCATGGTGGGTTTTGTCCTGGTGGCCATTGGCCAGTACTGCTGATGACAGGGCCAAGTTCTCACAACTGCAGTGCCAAACACAATGCATTCCAGCAAGACACATTCCAACAGTAAGCCATAGTAATTGTTCGGATGTAATATCTGTCACCATCTGAAAGATGGACATGGCATGAATGTGGGCCCAGACATACACACAGTACACAAGTGTAAGTACCCTAGACAGAGAGTGCAAAAATATTACTGTCAAATGGACACACCTTTGAAATTGTACACACAGGTTAGCAGCACATTAGTTGGGTTTGTAGTATGGGATACCGATGTTGCATGGCCAAACACTGGCAGGCTACAAAGATCAGGTCACAGGTATGAAGTATTGAGAAACTACTGATGTCCCTGCACAAACCAGCATAAGTGGAATGCCCCATGCATTTCTGTGAGTCAGCTGCAAGTAGCTTCTTGCGCACCTACCCTGTCACCCCAGGGGAATATAGTGGCTTGCAGGCTGGGACTAGGAGTGACACAATACAACGGCCTGCTACATATGGCCTGCATCACTACCAAATGCCCTACAGTCCTCTGTCAAAGACCTGTGTCTCATCCGTACTGCCAATGTATATTATCTCATGGACTCCCAAATAACAACATAACACAGTCCACAGAAACCAAATGCAAGGCCATGTGGACAAACCACAGTAACATGTCCACCATGTCCTACTGCATGAACTGTGGACCAGCCCCAAAATACTGCTGAGATGAAGTGATAACTATAGGGAACTTATCAGATAATGTTTGTATAATATTTGGAAGAGGATAAAACAACAGAGGAGCATGGACGCCATGGAGTGTGTGAAGTCTGCAACTCAGCCGTGTGCACATACTATCCTTACCTGCAAACACAGGAATGGATGGCTACAAACCTACTTGTAACCCACAATCTGAAGGTGTAATAACCAGAAATATGAGCCCTGCCTCTGGGTAACCTGTGTGAATCTGTACAGCTGTGAAGTATGGCCACAGTAGGATATAGCCATGCTGTCATGTCGATGGATGTACAAGCATGGGATCCTCAGCCACCACTGTACCAAGGTGCTGAACCATTTACACAGACCCATCAGCAAGTGTCTGCAGCTTCCCCTCCAAAATGGCATGATTATGCAAGAATATGTAGGCTGCAATGCACACTACTGCACACAGCTTCATTCACCAGGTGTTCCCCAGGAAATTACTGCAAGCAAATATGTATATCTGACAGTAGTTGATGACATAAAACATCACAGTGTAAAACAGTACATATGTCTGAATATCTCTGCTAACACCAAAACCATGTAGCAGAAGCAGCACAGACAAAATTAGTTACAGTATCCCACTATCCTTTGCCCATTGTGACCCCATATTGTCAACTGATCTACAGATATCCTGCAGAAACAGGTTGCTAGCTGCAGGTGTAGAACACAAAAGCCTGCACTGGAGTACAAACTACCTGGAATAGATTTACACATTCAATACAGAAGGTCACACTGAGCATGCTCCCACACTTACAGAAATGAAGCTCATGTCTGGCAACAACAGTGGACTATACATATCTGACAGTCACAGATATTTGTGCACACACTCCACATTACACACCAATCATGCTTTGCACACACATTGGATAGGAATACACACATATATTCAAGGACAACACACTATAATAGGCCAAACTTATACAGACATAGATGTGTGGAAGAGAGTGACAAACAGTGACAAAGAGCTTCCCATCATGAGGCCTGTCCCACCCAGCACACATCCAATTGGATAAAACCACATGAAGTGCAAATGTCAATCACTGTAAACATTTGTCTCTAGTATCCCTCAGCACTATAGTGTCTGTTGTGCTTGTTATAACTGTGTAACATGACTGTACAAGTCATTATTCATCTAGCAGTTGTATACACATACCTGTTAAATTTAAACCTGTGTGTGCCTGAGTGTTGTTTGTCTGCTTCCAGATGAATAGTTTATGGCCCATGCACACACGCTGTACTCCCCATTGCCCTTTGGCAAGCCTGCTGATGTAATTTACCTTGTAACACACCGTTGGTGAAGGCGTAACCCTATAAGCTCTGTGGCGCGTGCTATAACTGTGTAATGCTATAGTGTGATGTACAAGTTAGGTAGGGGTTCTAATCCCAGACATGGCCACTGTGATACCGTGTGTGTGTGTAGTTGGTTGTGTATGTGTGTGTAGGGATCAATGCTTTGGTGGCCATTCACAGTCACTACACTCCCCACTGCCCTACTTTACCAAGCCTGCTGATGTCATTCACCTTGAAATACACCTTTGGGGAAGGAGTAGCCCAATAAGCCCTGTGGCATGTGCTATAACTGCATAATGCTGTAGTGTGATGTAGGAGTTCTAATCCCAGACATGGCAACTGTAAAACTTTGTGTGTGCATTTGTTTGTCTGTGTAGGGATCAATGCTTTTGAGGCCATTCACAGTCACTACAATTTCCATTGCCCTACTTTGGCAGGGCTGCTGATGTCATTCACTTTGAAATACACTTTTGGGTAAAGAGTAGCCCAGTAAGCTCCGTGGCACATGCTATAACTGCATAATGCTGTAGTGTGATGTACTAGTTAGGTAGGAGTTTTAATCCCAGACACGGCAACTGTAAAACTTTGTGCGTGTGTTTGTCTGTGTAGGGATCAATGCTTTTGAAGCCATTCACAGTCACTACAATTTCCATTGCCCTACTTTGGCAGGGCTGCTGTCATTCACTTTGAAATACACCTTTGGGTAAAGAGTAGCCCAGTAAGCTCCGTGGCATGTCCTATAGCTGGGTAATGCTGTAATGTGATGTACTAGTTAGGTAGTAGTTCTAATCCTAGACATGGCGACTGTGAAACTCTCTGTGTGTAGGGATCAATGCTTTTGTGGCCATTCACAGTCACTAGGCACTCCTAAACATGGAGAACATCAATATCTGTGCAGTAACACAGACCTGATCTAAGGCTCCAGAGAGCACCCTTGCAATACCAGGTACAGCTCTTACCACACCTGTCGGCCACCAAACCAGGACCAAAACACTAAAGATGAAGGAGTGTCTATATTCACCAAGGATATTCACACCACCAGGCTACTTGCCCAACACAATGCATCTGAAATTCTCCTGGTGCAACTAACAGTAGGTAAGACTGCAATCCAAATTGTATAGCTTGCTACATAAACCCCAAGATTCCCACTACACTATACTGGAAAATATTAAGATACAACCAAACACCCTAATACTGGGTGATTTCAACTACCCTGCCACTAACTGGGAAAACTACTAATGTACAAACACCTGTGCACAACAGTTCTGGGAAGTCATAATTCCCAATGTCCTGGATCAAGTAACCCATAGTCCCAAATGGGGCTCCAATATCCTAGACCTGGTCATTACCAACATGAGAAATTCATGCTCCACACCTATGGTCATCCCATCGGTGGTCTGGTTTGCCCATACGCTAATCACCCTTAACATCCACATCCCTCCCCCACACCCCAGTAAGGAAACCTCCGTAAAAAAATGTCTCCAAAGCCAAATTCATGCTACACATGTCAGACGTGACACGTCATGACACCCATGCAGATGGTAACTGAAAGTTCGACTGCTGAAGCCTACACTAAGGCACTGTATGAGCATTCACTCATGCATGAATCGTGCCATCCCAAATAGAACCAAGACACTCCCTCCAAGAAAAGGAAGCCAATGTGGTTGCCCCCTGCCAAAAACAAACTTTACAACCAAAGGAAGAAACTGTTGCAGAAAAAAGGAAATTCCCAGGTGCAAAAAACTCCTGTACTAGCCTCAGTAAGAAGCTGAGGTACCTCATAAAATCCTCTAAAGCTAGTTACGAACATACTATAGCCAAAAATTCCAAAGACAACTGCAAGCCGTTCCATAGCTATTTCAGGAATCTAAATGGCAATGCTCAGCTCTGCTGTGAGCTACAACAGAATGGCATTAAATATACGGATTCCCAAGGATACTGCCAATATTCTGTCAGATCGATTCAGTGCCAACTGCACCCCCCTCCCACCACCTGAAGGCACATCTCAATACCGAAAGATTGCCAGATTCCAGTAATGATGGCCACACAGGTAAAAACCACACTCTCCACAGCTAAGAAAACAGCATCCATGGGACCAGACAACATCCTGGGCTGTGTACTACATGAACTACAAAATGAAATGGCACCTCACCTACGTGCCATGTTTAATCATAGCCACACCTCAGGCTTTGTGCCCTCTGAGTGGCACACAGATACAGTTATCCCAGTCCAGAAGGGGTGATCCACCTTGGATCCTGGGAACTACTGCCTCGGCAGTCTGACAAGCCTGATCTGCAAGGCCATGGAATGTATTATCATGGAACTTATAAACAAAGACATTGGCAACCTGCAAACACTGGATCCCACCCAGGTTGGGTTCGTGAAGGGCCAATCATGTCTCCTGGACCTGACTGACATCTTCGAATCAGTCTCCAGAGCTGTGGACAAAGGTAAGGCTATTCACACAGCCTATCCAGACCTCGCCAAGGCCTTCAACACCATCCCCCAGTCTGGAATCATAGATAAATGTACTAAGCTGGCCATTAATCCCTACATCACTCAATGGGTTGTCAACTGCTGTTCTGACAGAACACACACTGTAAAAGTAGGCAACTCCAAATCCAGCCCCAGACAAGCGACATCTGGAGTACTTCAGGGTTCAGTCCTGGGACTGCTCTTGTTTGGCATCTACTGCTCTGACGTACAGGCCAACACCAAGGGGACTCTGGCTAACAAAGGTCAAAGATGACTGCAAACTGGGAGCCAATATTGAATCCCCAAATTATGTGGATATTCTACAAAGGGGCCTTACAGAAAGAGATGCTTGGTGCCACAGCCATGGGCTAAAGCACAATGCCAAGAAATGTACAGTTAGCCCCTTTGGGAAGGAACATGTACCCATGAAGTACCACATAGGTGGTAGTACACTAAACACCGAAACTGTGATAAGAGACTTAGGGACACAGGTGGACAGTGCTCTCACCTTTGATAACCACATCACCACAACAGTCAGGAAACTCGCCTATGTGGCACACCTCATCACTAAGGGCTTTTCATCCAGAAAAAGGGAGGCTGTTGTCCCACTGTAGTCATCACTCAGTACACCCAGTATAGAATACAATGCCCTGTTTGGTATGTACCTTTCAAGACATCTACTACATGTAGAAAGGCTGCAGAAATTCCTCACTAAAAGAATCACAGGCCTAAAGCAGATGCCCAATGCTGACCGTCTGAAAATCATCCAGCTATACTCTATCACATATCATCTACTCAGAGGTGATGTCTGCTTAACATACACTGCCATGTCAAACCCAGAGCTGTTGGACATGCTACACTTAAAGCAATCCCAATCCCTCAGAGCCATATGCTCCAGGGATCCAAACCTTGTCATCACAATGAACAAAACATGCTGGAGGGATGGGCTCCTGACCCAGACACTCCCCAGACTCTGGAATAGACTGCCCATACATGTCAAGCAGAGTGCCTCTTTGGCCCTCTTCAAAAGGAACCTTCATGACTGGATAGGAAATTCACCCTGGGGATCACGTCAGTCGCTGGGCTAGACAGGGGTCCAGGGAAGTAAATATTGTGGGAAGAAATAGCCAGGGAATTGTCATGGCTAGGCTTGTATAGGCCCTAGGGCTGATAGCCTAGTACCAACCTATGAACTACACTTTCCATTGCCCTTCCTTGGCAAGCCTGCTGTCATTCACTTTGAACTACACCTTTCAAGAAGGAGTAGCCCAGTAAGCTCCGTGGCACATGCTATAACTGTGTAATGCTGTAGTGTGATGTACTAGTTAGGTAGGAGTTCTATTCCCAGACATGGCAACTATGAAACCCTGTGTGTGTGTTTGTTTGTGTAGGGATCAATGCTTTTGAGGCCATTCACAGTCACTACACTTTCCATTGCCCTACTTTGGCAAGCCTACTGATGTCATTCACCTTGAAATACACCTTTGGGGAAAGAGTAGTACAGTAAGCCCCATGGTGCATGCTATAACTGCGTAATGCTATAGTGTGATGTACTAGTTAGGTAGGCATTCTAATCTCAGACATGGCAACTATGACACTGTGTGTGTGTGTGTGTGTGTGCGTGCGTGTGTGTGTGTGTGCATGTGTGTGTGTAGAGATCAATGCTTTTGAGGCCATTCACAGTTACTACACTTTCCATTGCCCTACTTTGGCAAGCCTGCTGATGTCATTCACCTTGAAATACACATTTGGGGAAAGAGTAGCCCAGTAAGCTCCATGGTGCATGCTATAACTGCGTAATGCTATAGTGTGATGTATTAGTTAGGTAGGAGTTCTAATCTCAGACATGGCAACTGGGAGCCTGCGTGTGTCTGTCATCAATATCCTGTGTGGAGGTAGCTGTGAGTGTGAAATAACAGGAGTCATTGTGGAGTGGGTTTTGCAAATTTCTTATATGGTGGGCCTATTATATGTCACAATGTCCACCTTATAAGGACAACAGATGTCAAACAGCAGAGAGGCTGGTGTAGACACTCTATACCCCTACATGTGATATCATGGATTGGGGAACAATATAGGCAACCCTTGTATTACCCAGAGATCACTCTCTACCCATGTCTCATACACAAACACACTTGGCTAGGCAACAACCACTATGTTGGTAGTTCCCTACATATTGCCCACAGATAGTAACCAGGGTGCAATTGCAGTGGACTACAGAGGACATGGCACCCTGTGCCATCCCTACAGTAGGCAAATCATTGCATACAGTGATCCTTTGCTATGTCCCCCACTGGACACCTGCAGCAACTTTAGAGTCAGCAAATGTAACTCACAAAGGAAATACCATGCCTTATACACATGCCCAGTATGTACAGATGCCACTGACACCAGTGAATACCTGTATCATGCTGTCAATGTAGGTGCAGGGTCAACCTGGTTTCCATTGCCAGTTCTCACCACATGAGGCCAGGAATGGCACATCAGATGATAATCTGTCCACACAACATGACCCAGACACCCCAGGTACACTTCCACATGTCACAGAACATGCATGTGGGACCTGTAGACATCCCAGACACTGTCCATGTTATGGAATATAAAACTCATACTCATACTCATACATGGCAAGCATTGCACAGTACTGGCCACCCAGATGAGTGTATGGTGAATACAATACCCACTTGTGTGGGCCAATCCAAGACTACACCCCTGAGCCACACTGCAGACCATTGTCATGTGGCCTGATGCCAAGGTATACCCTTTACCTAGCCTTGTACAGCCTTCTAGCACAGTCAACCACTACACACCTGTGAAGCAATGTACCCATGCATGTTAGTACTGGCAAACCTGTGTGTGTGGAGTATGATTTGGATGCCATTCACACTCACTATAACTCCCATTGGCCTATTAAAGTATGCCTCCTGATGTCAGACACTTTGACATACTCTTTGCCCATATATCAGCCTGATAACCTCTGTGGTGCATGTGATACCTGCGTAATACTGTAGTGTAGTTAAGAATTCTAGTCCTGACCCTGCCAACTATGATAATGTGTGCAAGTCCCTGAGAGAGTGTAGTTGTGTCATTCTTGACACCTGTTTTTGTGGACAGGCACATGTACTACACCTACCTTATCCCTCCTTTATCAGTGTTGCTGATGTCACACACCATCAAATATACCTTTGGACAGCTCTCCAACATGTAATCTCTGTGGCGCATGCAATAACTGCACAGAAATGTAATAGCAATACATAATCAGGCAGGGGTTTGAAAACCCGTACTGGTAAGTGTGTGACACAAACATGCTTAGCTTTTACTCTCCTACCCCCTCCCTGTCTTACTTTTTCTCTGTCTGTCTTTCTCACTCCCTCTCTGATGGATGTGGAGAACACCACCTACTTTGCTTAGGCAGCAGCTTGTGTTTTGTAAGTGATTCGCATGACCAGCTGATGGCCTGTGCAGAAATTGCAGTACCCACTAGCTGATTGCATGTGGAACAGCTGTGGTAATATTCCCATAGCCAACTGCATGGAAACACATTCCTATAACTAGGAACATCATGTGGGTGTTGGCCCTTTTCATTCACTGTGAGCAGGACTTCATGTCGGTGTTTGGCAAACAGCATTAAAGATGGTAGTGAGATATACCTCTAACAATATACACTGGAGATGGTCCAACAAACAGAAGGGGGATGCTCCAGACATGAGTACAGAATGTAAGTCTTGCTCTTCTGCATTTTAAGTAACGTTAGTTTAACAGGGTTTGTGTGGATATATCTGGTCTACATGATTTAATACCTGTCATGACAGTGTTATGTAGTTGAGGAAACTCCCAACTGTAGGGCTATATGCAGACTGGCCAGTGTTTGGAGTCTTACATGTGTTGTGTTACTCTCAGATTACCAATCTTTAAAACTGCAGAAGCATAGTCTGTGGATTGCAGCCAATACATGGTGACAGCCATGAGAGTTACTGACTTCATATCCCTCATACGACATATGTCACAACAAACTCTGTTACACCAGTAAGTGTATGAGTTTATCACACCAAAATGTCAATATTGGCTCTGTGTTTGTGCCTCAGCCACAAGTCCATCAACCTTTGTACATATGTCATGCAGTAAGAGGTGCATATGTTCAGTACACCATTATTTACTGACATCATACCTGATAAGCCAGTGAGATATCAGTCTGCTAGACATGTTATGTATAGTAGGGGTTATATTTGAGGACAAAACCTGGATATTCTGTCGTAGTGTGTACAGTAGTGAGGTATGTGTACTTATGGTGATTGTCGACAGTGTGTGTATTGCAAATATGTACCTTGGCCTGTGTACAGACTGTGGTAGATGTCATTGTTCTTGGTCCTGTTCTATCTGATGTTACATGCTGCTCCAGTGTATGGTACCCTATTGGCTTACATGTTTGTAGGGACAAACACACACCCATATCACAGTCAGGCACTGGAATACACTGTGTATTGGCCCAATATATGTAGGGTTAGTGTGCGAGTGGCACATATGAGAATAGTGTTGATCAGACAGTCCATATACTGTAATATTAAGCACGCTTACCATATGTGGCTGTGGCTGTGTTCACATTGGTTGTGGGTATGAACTTTCACACAGGTGTCTGTTACTCTGTGTGACATGTCTATGGACCCTGCTATATTTGCAGGTACATGTGTATTCCCCCACAAGAAATGTAGGCCAGTGTTGTGGCAGTCTGCCTGCAGTTTGCACAATGCTTTGTGACATGCCTAGCAGCTCAATGTACTTACCCAGTGTGATGTTATGTCCAGATATTTGTCAGATATACTGCTGCTGGGCCACCATAACTGTTGTGTATGTCTGACAAAGCAGTGGGATGCTGTACAGATGTATGTCACTAACTAGTGAGTAGTATGTGGGCATGTGACCTCTGCACCACCGGTTATTATGCGTCAGGGCAAACAGGAGTGTGTGAATGCATACACTGTGTGGGCATATGTATTCCAGTATTTACGTGATATAACCATTTACATGGCTGTTAACATCCACACTGTCAGGCTTGGTCCACATGTCTTGCACTAAGGGATTCTGTGTATACATCTGGACTGACCAGAGTGTTTCATACTGTCCACATTTATTGGTCATATCTCTGCTGTATTCCACAGGACCATTACTGTGATATCTGTGGTACTGTACTATGATGACCTTAGGATATTTGTCAGTACCTGATGGCGTGCATGTTAATAGCAGATGTGACCTCCCACACACAACATTTCTGTTAAGACAACCCCTGTTACAGTAGCAACAGTCTACATTTATACCTACAATACTTACATGACATCCCCTTGCACAAAGAGGTTGAGACTATTGGTGCTGAGGTATGACTCCACTCCATGTTCTAGACATATGTTAAACATATGTGTGTGTGTGTGTATGTATATATATATATATATATATATATATATATATATATATATATATATCCATATATCTATATATATATATATATATATATATATATCCATATATCTATATAGATACATACACATATACATATCTATATATATATATATATATATATATATATATACATACACACACACACATATATATATATATACATATATATATATATATATATATATATATATATATATGCACATAGTTATATCTACATATATATATAGACAAATATATGCATATATATATATATATATATATATATATATATATATATATATATATATATACATACATACACACACACACACACACACACACACAAAGATCTATATATGGTCATACATATAATGCAATATACAGATGTATATAAATATATATATATATATGTATGTATATATATATATATATATATATATATATATATATATATATCCATATTCTTATGTGTAAATATTACTGTTGTGTATACCTTCCCAGATGTATCACACCATATTTAACTGATGTGTATATTTAGATATAACATACGTGATTCAACAGTAATATCACCAAGTACTACACAATTGCAGAAGTCACAGCAATTGTTCAATACTATTCAGTATGTGTAGACAGATATATTGGAAAAAACAATAACTGTCTTCACAGCTGTGATGGCTTATTTGTTAACTGTTGTGACTATAGTGTACAGGGTCCTGGGATCAAGATCTGCAAGGGCTGTTTATTTTGTTGCTGGGCAGAACAAGGGCTGTTGGATACAGAGTGGTTAAGGCAGTTTAGAGCAGCTTTAAGCACATTTGCAAGAAGCTAAACACTGCTAATGTATTGTTAGAAATACACGCGCTTACACCATGTAGGCTTTGCTTAGCAGTGCGTAAATGTGCTTAGCTGTAATATTGCAGCAATGCTGAAACCTGCTAAGCATGCCTCAGCCCTTGTAACCAGTGCTCACATTCCGGTCTGATAACATAGCAGGGTAATGACATCTTTAATAAGTGTATTTAATGCCATGTACATAACATGTGTCTATGTGCTGTCATTACAGTAGCAAGGGGTGTGAGTCTACTGTCTGGGACACTTGAGTATATACAGCTTGTACAACACTCTTTTCCATTTGAATGCTACATACATGGGTAGTATCCCAGGTTATATGCAGTCACACTGGCATATAGTGCATGCTTACGTTACTACTGTTGACAGTGCTTTCCCAAGTAAGAGATTGCAAATTGTAGTACTGGAAACAAGCACTCCTGTCGTGTTCCTGGTGTGTGAGCTGTGGCTCATTAAATATTTCCTACTGGATAATGATCTGACATGTGGAAAATAACTATAGACTACTGCGTGTATAGCACGTCAGTGAGGGCTGCTGTCATGTAGTAATTGCATACCTATTGGTGCCAGACATCTGTTAAAACATTCATCCTAATGCATAGCTATTTGGCTAGCTGATGTCTGTGCAGATGTCAGGTATTCATCTTGGATATGTACAGGCAATCTATGCTTGACTGACACTGACATGTCTGCCCAGGTGTGTTATGAATGCTACAGATAAGAATCCATACCTGCATGCACCACATGCCATGGACACCTCAACTACACTACCACAGTAAACAGAACATGCTTGGGTACAGGTCCCCAAGACAGACACCGACCATGTTATGTAATACATGTTGCATACATGTCAACTGGAGCACCTCACTGCCCCTCTGCAAGAGGCACCCAGATTGGCTAATGCATGTCACTCTCACCCTGAGGATCACCCCAGTGGAATCTGTTGATAGATGACCTGCTGGCACATGGCAGGTAGCATGATAGCACTGTACACACATCCCCTACACTTCCCATCTCTCCATGGACAATAGCCTGGTGGACACCTATGAACATCTGCACAAATACACCCCAGTACTGACAAATGTGCATGTGTGCATTACTGAGAATATCAGTATCTGTGTGTTTGTAGACGTAGTTGGGAATACCCTGAGGCCCTTCACACCCACTGCACCCTCCATTGCCATAGCTAGATGTGGCTGCTGCTGTACCAGAGATTACATGCACTTTATGCTCTTCTCTGTAAGGGCTACCTGGGCCTTGCAGTACCAGTACAACACTGTTTTACAAATGGGTTGATAGACATGATACCCACTGAGTTCTGAGAGTTCTGACAAGTGTGTGTATGTGTGCATGTGTGTTTATATGTAGGGTACAGCATTCTGAGGCCACATTCACCTATTACAATATGCATTGCCACACAGTATTAAGGATGGTGATGTTGCCGACCGTAGGAGAGGTATGACAATGCATCACCTTACTATGCCTGTGGCATGTGCATTAGATGCATATCCCTGTAGTAGCACTCTTAGGGTGGACAAGGGGTTGTATTGCAGTCCTGGTCAATGTGTGATGGTGGGTATGTCAGAGTGTTATCATGGGTTTCAGTTCGTACAATATCCACAGTGGGGTGTGGGTACTGGGTATATTGTCTTTACACCATGGTGCCCCCGGTACATGTCCCATGTTCCACTGTATGGGGACCATTGTCACCATCATCCATACAGGTAAATGATAACACTATCAAGCCCAGTTATGCATGTGCCATGTGCAACATACCTGTAATACAATGGACACACTGACAAGGTAGTTATCAATGATAGGCCCAGGTCTCTCAGATGTGCATCCGACTGTTGTGTGTTTGTCAATGTGTATATGATGGTATGTCACACTATGTATTGCCCATAAACAACCAGTACACTGCCCATTACCATACTTTACATGCCTGGGGATGTTCTTCATGTAACCTGGAACACACCTCATCCTAAAAGCTGTGTGATGTGTGCAATTAAAGCCACATGCAATAGTAGCACTACATGCACAGGCAGGGGTCTAGTCTCAGTATTGCCAAGTAAGAGTGTGTGTGTGTATGTGAAGGAATCTACTTCAGTTTGCAGAATATACATGTCCACGGGGTCATCTGTCCAAGAACTGCCTGGCATATGGTAATATTTCACAGGTATCATCCAGTGGACATACATGCCATCACAACTAGTGTTAGATGTGTAAATGCCCTCTTCCCCACTGTATAGGTGTGCAGCGATACTGGGGTTGGTATATATATATATATATATATATATATATATATATATATAGCTGGGTGTGGCTGTTGTGGACTCAGCCACCACCATTGCAGTTACTGTTGAGTGTATCCCCCCACTTAGATGGCCGTAATACTATACAGTTCATGTTAACAGGTTAGGTAGTTGTTTATCACACTATCTGTGGTTCTACAGCACCTCTCATCCTCCAAAGGGTAGGGGTGTGCCACCCACACCATCACACATATGTTTGGGGAAGGGGACATATACCCTGCCAGTGCCATCATCAATGACATTAATCTAGGGGACTGCTTATTCCCCAATGTGTTGTTGTGCCTATTCTGGTTTGGTGGCATTACATAGGCTACAATGTGTTCCTTGCACAGGTACATACATCCCTCTGTACAATATTCTCTGTGTATTGCATCAACACCAAAACCTCCGTGTGTAGTATACACAAACATGTGGTGTGTACCACCCAGTACACTTACCATTGTCCACTGTAGAAGGGCTGCTAACAGCAGCCACCATGCACTCACCTGTATACACCCCCAGCATGCAGTAACTGTTACACAGACCTGTGACATGCATTCACCTGTACCCATCATATGGCACAGCCAAGGTGTCACCACAGTGCCATACCCCTTGTAGGATATGACAGCAGACCATCCTCCTGCTGACACATGGACACCTACAACACAAATGGATTACATTATGGAGAACACAATCACTCAGTGTTAATAACAACTATAATGCATCATGGCTGGACAGCTACACTTGTCATGTTAGCATTAAACTTTACTGTTGACAACAAATTACACAGCAATACATTGGTACACTGTAGTACAGTCACCCTGTGCATGAGAATCATATTAGTCTGTCCCTGCTTTGATGTAATGGATGACAGGGATGTGGCACAGGTATCATCATATGCACAGGGTGTGTTGTTGGTTTGCCAGAGACCTAGGCTGAGCCATACATTTGACACCATGTGTGTGAGTGAGGGGTTTTAATTATTGATATGGCTGTGGTGATGTGGTGTGTGTAGGTATGGGGTTGCCCTAGCTGTGTTTATATTGCGTGTGAGTATGCATGCACACAGTTCTGCCATGTGGCTGCCTTATACAGGTGTTTGTTGGACAGCTGCAGACCATACCTGGCAGGGTGTGCAGTTCACTGCCTCTGGCCATGGAAATGAAAACTGTGCCTGCCAGGTGTTCCACGGGCATGTCCAGGTGCAATCCACAATATGGTACTCTCCCCTGATGACATATGTCCACTGGAACCAGGTCCCTCCTGGGACTGGCCAGGGCTACGTGGCCTGCTGTGGTGTGGATAGCGCCCCCACCCTGCAGTGCTGGAGCTGGTACTGCCAGTACAGGAGCGGCTTGGTATCCTTGCATGTCCACATCAACCTCCAGCTGTTGGTGTTGCTGGCCTACATCCACGTGGCCGTCACACCACTCACACCACATGCTCGAGCACGGACAATCCATGGTCAAGGAGTCCCACCATCTCACCCAACCATCTATCCATGACCTCTGTATAATAATGGAGGACACCTGCAAGATCACAGATATTGTCAGTAACAGCTGAAAGAGTAGGCCTATGCAGTCACAGAGCCTGTCCGGTGTACCGTTACATGCCTGCGCCTCCATGACAGCCTGAAACATGCATCTGGTGGTACCAGATGTGGCACTTCTGCCAGGGGCACTATGACCAGCAGTCCTCCAAGCACCCCTGTACATCTGCCTATGTGGTACCCTGCTGGACATCTGGCTATGGCTGCTGTGTCCAGATGCACATGCCATAGATACCACACTGTCCTGTTCCATGCCACCAACCACCAATTGTCCCTCTGCTATGGCCACTGGTGATGGAGTATGTATAGGCACTGTGACTGTGTGCAGGGATGGGGTGGATAACAGCAGGATGTCAAACAATGGTGCAGCTTCAACCTCTGACAATCCTGCCTGTGCCTCAACACACCAATCATCATTTTCAGTGTCTGTATGGGCACCAACATCAGATTGCCTGCAGGAGGGACCCTGACCCACCTCGCCACCTGTGAGGGGAAAACAAGAAATGCACTTTAAGACCTGTACGTCATTCCTTAACAGCACACACACACACACTCTGACATTCCACCATAATACTTACCTGTCCCTAGTTTATTGTCTTAAGTTCTCCATCTTGCATCAGTCTTGGATACTTACATTCATTAATACCAATCATTAATGTATCATTCTTCTAATTGCCTAGAGAAGTGATCACAAAACATGACCTGTTACTCCATTACCTCTTTGACTTGAATGGAGTCATTTTTTCAAAGACACACTGATGTCATCCAGTGTTCACCCTGGGTATGTCCAAACATCTTGAGCATGGCCCCCATATGTTAGGGGCTACTACAGTCACTCAATAATGTCACGCACTGGAGTGTCATACTTAACTATTGTTCAGTAGATGCAAGATCTGTTGCTCTATGAACTTTTTATGTGGACTACAGTTTTGTTTGTGTCTTTCGGCTTTTCCTGGTTAGGGATCGCCACAGCGGAACTCGGGTCTGCTAATGATTGGCAGTAGATTTTTACGTACAGAGTTGCCGGCCCTGATGCACAACCTTCAACGAAGGTACGCCCATTCACGCATGTCTCCACACAGAAGATGATTTCACTGAGAATCGAACAGGACAATGTCTTATTGCGAGGCGACAATGCAATATTTGGAAAAACTCTCTGGTGTTGTCTAGTAATTCCTCAATGCATCTGTAGTGCTGCATACCTGGGTATTCTTTCACCTTTCTGCTGCTTGCAATTATAACAGTATCCCTGGTGTCTAGTTTCCTTCCCAATGCATGTTCCATGCTACAGACCTTAGTATACTATCAGCTGTCCTGAGATTACATTTCAGACAAGTATTCCAGGTGTCTCGTGTCTGTCCATGTACTGCAAGATTTCAAAGGGAAGTCGAGAGGTATGAACACCACACTCACACATGTGCATACATGGGCGCACACACACATACATCCTACATATATCAACCCCCCTCCACTCCACCAGATTGCACTGACAAACTCCCCCCCCCCCACACACACACACTTACAGGTGAAGTTGCGCAAAGATATTACACACAGACCTCCCATTACCCGTCTGTCAACATGCATTACATACGGTACTCAGCATGCAGTGCAGCTATAGTCAATCCCTGCTAGCAGCATTATACATCTCTTGTGATGCATGGGTTGTGTTACTAGGTGATGCCCCTTCCCCTGGAACACACTGCACCCATGTACACAGTATTGCTGTGCACCTGTTTGGCACCCTGGCACGTACTGTGCACCATACCTCACAGGTGTACACACCATAGCTGAATGTGTATTATTGTGTCAGTTATGTTTGTTCTGCTGCTCACAGCCCCTATGTGTTTGTCCGATACATATATCTGGGATGTTAGGTGGACAGATGTCATTTGTGAATGCCTTATGTCCGATTTACAGATCTCATCATCAGCGGTGCATGTATGGCCAATATGATACAATTACACTGACAACCTTCAAACCTTACTGTGGCTATGGGGGAGTGAACACACCCTTATTGATATGATGCCCTCTTTCTTGATATGCCATGGGACCACATTACTGCATATGTTATTACACTGACCTGATATGTGACATATGACCTGTACAATCAAATGCAGTGTCAAGCAAATATGTTTTGTGCAGATGCTGATTGAGATGCATACATTTTGTGGGTGCTTATGTGTGCACACCCCTATCATGATGGTTTGTTACACCTACTGTTATGTGTACTACAGCAGTCAATATTCCTGGCAGGGGTATACTAGCATGGGCCATCTGTATTTGCCAGTATTTGGTCAGTCTGCCCTACAAATGTCCCCAGCTCTGCATGATTGCAAGGTCAATTCATGCACATCCCTTGAAGGTCACACACTGCCATCACTATTGCTGTGGAGTCAGAGTTATGTCTGCCATAGTTCCTGACCTAGACTGTGTGCAGATACAGCCATTTGTAGCATCCTTTGGATCTCTGCTTCAGTGCACTGGTGTGTAATGATGACAACCCCTCCCCATCCTCAGTCTTTTTGCAGATGCTTGACAACTATGGCCTACACGTGTGTCATTTTGCAGTGTCCCAAACACTGAACTCCATGTGTACCAGCCTAGCCCAAACTAATGAATGGCAAACATACAGGTGTACACTGGCACCGGCAAGGTACAGATAAGGATGGTGGACCTGAGGTGGGGTGAGGTGTTGGTTGTGCAGCACATGTAACTTAATTGATACTGTCTGTAGGTTTCCAACATGGTCTTGGTATACCAGTACACATTGCAATGCATGCCTTTTGGGGACTTTTTCTGTTATGCATACGCTACCTGTAGAGATGCCTGGCTGATGTTTCCTATGGTACAACTGTCCGATCTGATTACCCTAACCCATGGGCCACACTTATGCAGAGTCCAGGCAATTGCTGACATGGGTTCTGCACAGCTACTACTTGCTAGACATTTCTGCAACTCCCTCAGTGTTGTGGCATGTTACTAGGCAGCCTGCATGACCGGTTTGCAACATGTGATATCTGTCTTGGATGGCCATCTGTTTATTTTCTACATTAATCCTGTCCCATACATCCTCACCACATACATGATTGTCTGCACTGTTTGCCATGGTATATGCAATGGTGAGGTATGTCTACATGTCCAACTCCTGGGTACTACCTGTTGGTTATGGGGTCCACGCTATGGCATGTAAGATATGTGCAAGCCACAGCTGCCTCTATTGCAGGTAAGTGGGCACATTTGATGGCCAAACGTCTTGGACAGCAGACCATTTATTGGTGTGACATTGAGGACCTGTACTTGCTGGAAGGTCCATACTTATGAAGAATGCATGCTGTCAGTACCTCAACAGCTGCTTCCACTATATTTTATCTGGATTGTATGTACACGTATGCTCCTGCAGACCATGGGCTGTTCGGCCAAACAAGGTGAGGTAGTGCTGCACCAGGTATGAGATGATCCAATAGTAGAACAGCAGCAACTGTAGAACCAAAGTAGGAGTACAGACTCGTAGATATATACCGCTCGTACAAAGGATGAAAAAATGTTATTGTCACACAATAAATCACTGGTTAAGTGCTTTCAACTGACAATTCCAGTCTTCATCAGAACAATACAGTGATACATAGCCAAGGTTAAATAGTGATCTGATCTCTTGATTATTTAAAAACCCACCAAAAACATTAAAGTTACACATACCTAAATCGTAAAAAGCTTAACATAATTCAATGTGTATAAATACATAAGTAAAACACTAATAACCACATAAATACTTATACATAAAAAAACTTGAACTGTGCGTATTGATTGACTGAGGTAGATATATGCATATATAAAAAATACATATATGACAAAACATGTAAAAAGAATTTTGAATTAACTTTCTACAATAAAAACTCACTGTGAAAATGCCAACCAAATACATTATATCAAAATACCAGAGTATATCATACTAATGAAAAAAATGGGAATAAGAGTAGTAATTGATGTTGTTAATATGTAAATCTAAATGTACAAAGCTTATAGGGAAAGAGCTAAAAAGGGTTTTTTCAGTTTTTGAGTTTTTATTGTAGAAAGTTAATTCACAATTCTTTTTACATGTTTCGTCATATATGTATTTTTTATATATGCATATATCTACCTCAGTCAATCAATACGCACAGTTCAAGTTTTTTTATGTATAAGTATGTGGTTATTAGTGTTTTACTTATGTATTTATACACATTGAATTATGTTAAGCTTTTTACGATTTAGGTATGTGTAGCTTTAATGTTTTTGGCAGGTTTTTTAAATAATCAAGAGATCAGATCACTATTTAACCTTGGCTATGTATGACTGTATTGTTCTGATGAAGACTGGAATTGTCAGTTGAAAGCGCTTAACCAGTGATTTATTGTGTGACAATAACATTTTTTCATCCTTTGTACGAGCGGTATATATCTACGAGTCTGTACTCCTACTTTGGTTCTACAGGTATGAGATGATGACATCATTCTCCTCCGCTGTATAAATTGGCAAGCGTTCCCTCAACGTACTGCCTGAAAGACAAAGATGGAAACAGGTCTGAGGACCTCATACTGCAAGGTTATCATAGTTGTTAATGCACATCTCTGTCGCCCCCCCCCCCACCATATCTGCAACAACAATCTGATCACACAACTCAATGGGTATGTCTATAGAAGACCTACCGTTGGGACATATATTGTACACTTTGTGCTATATGTTTGTACTCATGTTCCATGTTGGGACACTATCATTGGTGGCCTGTTACGGACAATATCACCTGCATTGCCATTGTAAGGGCCACCATGGTTCCATATATGCATGTGTTCTGTTTGCTATGTGACTGCTGCACATCTGTAGTTTTGTGTTAATGGGGATATCTATGCATGCTGTCAGACATGATCTGAGAATGTGTGGACTATTAGTACCCACATATGTTCTATAACACTGACACAATAGCATGTTTGTGGAACAGCTGCGAGCAGAACCACCTCTCCCACCTCATCTGGCCACGTTACCAGGTCACATCACATATGGGACTCAACCTGGGACCTCCTCATCTACTGGACCTTCACTACCTTCAGCTGGAACCACCTCAGGGGATGATGTTCATCCCCCCCGGGAGCACACACACAGACAGGATCCTGTCTCCCGAAGTCAGGTCCAGGGTCTATTGCACAGGGAGCTAGCTCTACAGAGACTTGTGGATGTGCTACAGAACCTTGAGGCCATCAGTACACACTCACAGGGTCTGCATGCTCCTCCTGCTCAGCCCCCGGTCCAGGGATCTTCAGGGCCGTGAAGCTGATGTTGTGACTGCCCATAAGTGGGGACCTTGGTCCCATTGTTTCCATATGGTGGCTCATGGGCTTCCACATCGCAGACTACACTCTCCATCCAGGGTGTTTACCCACCAGGTGTCATATACCACCCCTGTATGCTGTCATCTCTATCTTCCAACCCAACCTACCTCCACAAATATACCTGCTATCCTTCCACAAATTACCAATTCCACCTTCAAAAACAGGGGCAGTGTGTTCCCAACATGGGGTTCACACCTGACATAACCATCCATTTTGCACACACTTACTGCTGTAGAAATATATATATATATGTGTGTGTGTACTGATGTGTGTGATGTTCCCTCACACATATTGTGCAGCACTGTCATTCAACAGCAGGGGACATGTATTTATATAAATATGTGTGTGTGTTTGTATATATTTTGACACACACATATATATATGTGAGTGTGTGTGTAGATATATACTATGAGTTGTGTGATATATATATATATATATATATATATGGGGTGCATTCAGACATCAGGATCACACACACTAACTTTCCTTCCTGCACAGCTGCACTGTTCTGCCTTGCTACAACACAGACAGGCGCCATAAGTGGACACAGCCTAACATTGGGGGGGTATACATAGGGACAGATTGCAAGTAAGCCTTTTAAACACCAATGGCATTTGTGCATGATACATTATGCGTTAACATGACTGTCCTGCATGTTGTGGGCTCTGGAATCCACGTGTCCACCATAACGGCATTAATTCCACCAACAGTTATTGGCCACACTAATTTACATGGCTTGCAGTACACAACACACATTATGATGGCTTACATCTGGTCAGTCAGTGCTGATCTGCACATTTGACAGGTATGGCCTACTGCCCACAGGGATAGACATTGTCCATAGCAGTTATTCAGCTGGACATCATTACAACATCTGATGGCACATATAAATCATTCCACATCATCTATCCCATTATTATGGACCAAGTACTACATTCAATTACATGCATATATGCTTCATATACCTGTTGTGGGAATATTCTCTCTTCTGGATATCGTTTGCTGAGTGGATGGATGGGTGTGTTTTTCTCTCTCTCTCTCTGTCTCTCTCCACTAAATGGATTGAGCTGCTTTGAATAGATTGCAGCATGGATTTTGTAGGTGATGCACATGATCAGGTGATGGCCTCTGCACCAATCAGTGTCCTCCACTTGCTGCCCACATGCAGCAAGCTGTATAGTACTTCCAATTACCACTGTCATGGCAACCCACTACTATAAATTCCTACATCATGTGGGCGTGGTCCCTTTACCTTTCCTGTATGGAGGACATCCTTCCTGTGTGTGGGCAGCAGTGTTACAGACAGCAGGTAGCAATACTGCTTACAAGAGGACTTGCAGACTCAGGTCAGCTACATATTTGTATAAGGTGCCAGACCTACAGACAGTGTGAGTAGTGTTGTTATATGCATTGTATACCACTAGTGCTACAGGATGTGTGTGTACATACTAGTTTAGTATGGAATGCAGTCTGTCTGCATAGCTTTCAACTGTGGGCCTATTCACATGATGGCCAGAGGATTGCCTGTTATGTTTTGTCTCCACCACACAGGTCTTATGTCAGATATATCACTGGCATTCTGTCTGTTGAGTACTATCAGTACATGGCTACATCCATTTGTGTTTCTGAATTAATATTCCTAAGGGTATGTTGCAAACTATCCTGTAACACCAGCAACATTCAGTGTATAACACTATTGCAAATATGGCCCTATGTTCTGCACCTATATACCATGCTTTGTCCATATGATATGCAGTAAGAGGTTATGTAGTGGCCGGTGATTATGTTGTGCTGCCATCATTCCAGTGATGATGTGGTCCCCACACATATTGTGGGATAGGGTCCATATATATATATATATATATATATATATATATATATATATATGTGTGTGTGTGTGTGTGTGTGTGTGGCCTACAGCTGGACAAAACATGTGTGCCCTTCTGCAATCCACAGGTCAGTGTATGTAACACTGTTATATGACCCTTTAAGTCAGTCTATGGGGGACAGGTAGGTACCAAATATAACCTAGGCTGTCACAACATGTGAGGGATATCAGTAGTAAGACACCTTAAGGTATATGGCTGTACATTTTCATACATTTCACCTTGGGAACATTGGTGGCCTAGTGCTTACCATCATACCGACGGTTCTGCTGGTCAGTGTGATAGTAATGCTTTAAGTTAAACATTATGTAACAGATACGTCCTCATTGTGACAACTTAATTCTTTTCCCCCTAGCGGTTGAGTACAGAGTGTAATTGGAGGCTGCAGAACTACATCTGCATTACTTACTCTTGATTGATTGCTATCCTCTGGCCCAGTCTTTCTTTACGGTTATACTACTTGAAGGCCTTGGCCTGGACAGCAACATATGTTATGCTTTCAGATTACTGTATAAAATGATCAGCTTGAGAGTTGCATTACTCAGTATGTATTTCAAACACCTAACACCTATATGACATGGCCTATACAACTGTAATAGTACACAAATATACATTTCTTATGTATGCAAACCTGTGTGTGGTGTTATAGCCTTTGACTGCTCTATGGGTATATGTTTCATGTAATAATTGTCTTTTGTTTGAGTATCATACACTGTTCGGTTTAAAAGGTGGCAACTGTAGGAATACTGGCTGTTCAATATGCTGTGCACCCTCTTGATATGTATCTTCCTATCTGTGAGTGTGTGTGTATATATATATGTATCTGCATATATGCGTGTGTGTGTATATGTATCATTGGTATGTTTATTGCTTCTACATAGTACATTCCCTATGGTAGCCAGACTGTACTGCATAGGTTATTGATACCATCCTGACATCGTACCAGTGGGATAGATTACTGTTAATGTCTTGTGGCTATGTTGTGTAGGGTCCTGGGTATGGAACTTGCAAGTGTTGGTACTGTGTTGCAAAGCAGATCTGTTTGGCTGTGGGGGAGGGGTGATATCAATAATTACAAGAGGTACTTAGCTTGGGCACCCTCACGCCCATTAACTGTAACTTTGGTCATATATGTATTTGTTGTGTTCTCTTTTATATCTATAGATGTGTGTGTGTGTGTGTGTGTGTGTGTGTATATATATATATATATATATATATATATATATATATATATATATATATATATATATATATATATATATATATATATATATATATACATGTATAAATACATTTCCTGTATGGCTGAATGATATGTTTGTGAAAACATCAGAGTTATGTATATCTGACATGGCTTAGTGGTAAATCACTTTGGCTATGGTGTACAGGGTCCTGGGTTTGAGACTTGCAAAGACTGATTATTTTGTTGCTGGGCAGAACATGGGCCATTGGATACAGAGTGATTAAGGCACTTTTAAGCAGTTGTAAGTGGGTTTGTGCAACAGTAAGCAATGCTTACTTCCGGTTACATATGTTTACAGTCAGTTAGCCTCTAGATTGCTTATCCTGTGTAGGCATTGCTTACCCCTTTGCAAACAGGCTTAAACCCGCTTACTGCTGTTTAAAAGTGCTTACTCCCGCGCTAATTTTTTTAAAAGAAAAGAAAAAGGGTTGATAGGAAAGTGGTTAAAATGGGGCACAAAGAGAGGAAAATAGCTAGGGATGTGCTGGACGGGTGTAAGGAAGGTCCACAGCTGCCCATTTCTTTTACAGCAACAGCTGTGCATATACACTGATTTGGATATAGACTTTGACACTCATACCCTTGAGAGAGGGGTGAGGACAACAATATGTTGCGAAGGTAATTAGACCAGATTACGTGTGTCCAGTGGACATGTGTGTGAAATGGACAGCTATGTATGGGGCGAGATTTTTTTTTTGGAACAGACTGCTTTTTTTTTTTAGGGTGAGAGTGGGATGTTGGGGAGGGATAGTAGGTATATTTGGAGAGGTAGGTTGGGTGGGATGACAGACAAGACAGCATATTTGGTGGTATATGACATGTGGGGGGGTAAACACCTTGGATGGGGAGGGGTGTCTGGAAGTCGGAAGCACATGAACCACCTAATGGAAACAGTGGGACTGAGGTCTCTACCCATGGGTAGTCACCACTGCACCTTTACAGCCCCAAAGGTGGCTGTGCTGGGTAGGAGGGGCAGGCTGACCCTCTGGATGTGCCACATGGCCCTCAAGTTGGCATAGAAGATCTCTGAGCTCCCTGAGGAGCTTGCTATGCACCAGACCCAGGACCTGACAATGGGTGACCGTATTCTGTCCACGCCCGCTCCAGGGAGGCTGAGCCCCATCCCCTGAGATAGGTCCACCCAAAGGTGGTGCAGGACCAGCGGATGAGGAGGTCCTGGGGTGGGCCCCAGACGTGCTGGTGCCAAGGCCAGATGAGGTGGGGGTACTGGGACCGGCCTTCCCAAATGTGCTGTTGTGTTTCAATTTTAAAACATATGTGGGTTAGTTATAGCGAACACATTCCAGGATTAGGTATAACAGCATGCATATATATTCCCATTAACCCAAAACACCAGATATGGAACAGTTGCATAGCAAACAGAACACATGCATATATGGAACCACAGTGGCCATTACACAGCATGCCACCAATGTGGGAGTATTTCAACATGGCACATGCATAGAAACAAATTTCAATATTTATCAAACAATAGGACATATGTCTCAACAGTAGATTTAATAGTACACATTCCCATTGAGTTGTCTATTTAGATTATTGTTGCAGATATGGTTGGGGGGGAAGAAAGATGTCAATTAACAACTTGTACATCCCTGTAGTTCTCATTACTTTCTTAGTCAGTGCTGTAATCTGTACCTTACAGGTATTATTACACTACCCTATGGCCTTAATGTGGTCAGTGGTATGGCTGTATGCAACTATATAAATGAACTGTTTTACCTGCAGTATACGCCTCTTACCTGGTATACCTGTGGATGTATTGTTTAACACTACCTGACTGTTTCTACGCATATTCCCAGATTCCAGGTTGATGTTATGCACATATCTCTCCATCTCTTATTGCACACACTTTGGGCATGTTTTGACCACATGCAGGTGAAACTGGGACATATTTTGACTATTGCCCTCATAAACCTTTGGTGAGTTGCTACAATGACAGGTTTGTTTTCATATACATTTTCCGAATATTTACATGCCTGACAGTTTTATGACATTAAATGCTGTCTAAATGTCAAGAGATCATCACTCTGATATGCCAGGGGGACAGGGTAGCAGGCAGCAGACATGGGCCAATTATCTGGACATTCTGGAGAAATCTGTAAAGTTGAGGGGTATGATTCTGCATACAGCTTACTACCACTCCCAGGAATTGAACCATGGCTGTCTGCTAAAAAAAACTGTGTACATCACAGTTGAGTGTGCTATATAGATATTGCTGTGCATCTCTTCTCTGATTTCTGTCTATAAGTCTCCCATGGTTTTACAATCTGACCTTGTAATTACAGCACTCTTATACAGGGTTTCCTAGACAATTTTATTATCTAGCACTGTGTGGATGACAGTGATGAGTAATACCTTATTATTCAGAGAAACTGCAACACTAACACTGCCATACAATACCAGACTAAACAGTACCAGTCCAAGATTTCAATCTTTTATGTCTAGGCACAGTTTTTGTATCTGACAGACCTGTGGGAGGAATGTTTAACACTACCTGAATGTTGCCACACATTAACAGATTCTTCATTATTATTATTATTATGGACATACGTCTCACACTGTTACTGCACACACTCTGGTCATAGCTTTACAACATGGGGTGGGGATGGGACATAATTTGCTTATTACTCTCATAACAATTTGGTGAGTCGCTAGAGTGACAGGTTTGTTCTTATAGATATATTTCTGCCAGTTATGATGTCTGACAAATCAGTTGTATGTCATTATCTGCTGCCTAACGTTCTGGGATAATCCCATTGATTTGCCAGGGGGATATGGCGACAGGCAGGGGGATTACGCCAATTATCTGGACTTTCTGACAATATATGTACAGTTGTGGGGTATGATTCTGTATACAGCTTACTACCACTCCCAGGATTCGAACCATGGCTATGTGTGCTAAAAATACACTTCACATCTCAGTTGAGTGTGCTATTTGGATTATGTTATCTATTGTTTCCCTGTTTTCTATGTCTCTCTCAGTTGTACAATATGGCATTGTGATTACAACAATCGTATACAGACATTCCTACATATTTTATTTATGTAGCACAGTGTGGGTAACAGTGCCTAATACAACAGTACTATTAAGAGATTGCAACACTACATTACCATATGATACTAGAGTAAACACATGCAGTCCAGGAGTTTTACCTTTATTGCCAGGCTGTTACCCTTTTATTTACATACAACCTATATGAGACTCTTCCTGCCATATTGTCTGGTTTATTCAGTACATGCCATACACAATACATGTTTTATATTGGCAATAAACTTTCTACAACGTTTAGATCATTTCTTATGACAATACATGCAAGATTATTACTAACCTGCCTCGCGAGACAGCCTCTGCAGCCTACAGAGGCATGGGCTTCCTGATTCACAGCCCACTCATCTGCCACTGTCAAAGACATGAGGAATATTTAGCCATACCTATCCATCATATATATGAGCTGGCAATTATTAAACAGGTAGTAGGATGAGTACTTACACACAGCTGGGACATTACTCAACTGCCAAAGCTCCCTCTTCCTCCGTTTCAGGTCGGCATAGTGATGCCTGACCTGCTCACCAGTTCCAGGGATGCCAGTGGCACTGGGGAAGTGCAATCCTTCTCCCACACCAGCCATAGTGCCTACAAGAGGAAGCTGCAACCAGTTATGAAATGTATTCTCGCCTGTGGGATTTAAATATGGCTGCTTTTCCTGCACTTTGCCATGATTGGATGGTTTTGAGAATGCCAAGCTATGGGCAAACCTGCTCACCTAAGGGTGGAATTGCATCCAAGAGGTATACCAATGGGCAGATTGATTTAGCTGGCTTACACCTAGTAAGCAGGGGTGTGCAATCCTTAGCATTGCTTATTTTTACATTTGCACACTATTTGCTGTTTGGCATTGATTTATCATTCATTACATGTTATACATTTGTTTAGCATCCATGATTCATGTGTACATACACTGTATGGGGTCCTTGTGTTTACTGGGGGATTTCACCACTTTATTACAATGACAACTCACATCTGGACTTAATGCAGTACTCCAGTTCACATATTTATGTTATGTAGTAGGTTATACAACATAAAACTGTATATAGATTCATTTCACATGTAAATTGTGATTTTGCTATAGTGAGGATCTGTTTGGGGATACTGCAATTTCATGTACTGCTGTGATGGCTTACTGGTTAGCTGCGGTGACTATAGTGTACATGGTCCTGGGTTCAAGACCTGCAAGTGCTGTTTATTTTGTTGCTGGGCAGAACAGTGGTTGTTGGATACAGAGTGATTAAGGCACTTTTAAGCAGTTGTAAGTGGGTTTGTGCAAAGGTAAGCAATGCTAACTTCTGGTTAAATATGCTCACAGAGAGTTAGCTTCAAAATTGCTCAACTTGTGTGTGCACTGCTTACCCCCACACAAATGGGCTTATACCCACTTATTACTGCTTACAATTGCTTACTTCTGCTTACCCCCACACTAGTTTAGACAGAAATGAAACATGGGTCTTGGGAAAGTGGTAGATTTGGACACTATGGATTTTTCATTCATTACACATTATATCTTCATTTAGTATCACTGGTTCATGTGTGCATATACTGTATGGGGCACTTGTGTTTATTTAGAAGTTATGTACTCACCATAACGTTCAATCTGAGTAGGTACTTCATTTGTCTGCAACCTGTGGGTCTCGGATCCGACCAGCAGCTTTCCAAGCTTCAAGATCCGAGCTCCTAGCTCCTCCCCTCTACCCACAATCCACTGACACCACCACACTACCTCAGATCGGTTTTGCTGTATCACCTGAAAAAAACCTGTAATAAACAGGTTCAGATATTCTCAAGAATCAAAGATCCTAGAAACCCGATACAGGTTAGGGGGATGGCAGGGGGGGATGGTTGCAGACAAATGAAGTACCTACTCAGATGGAACGTTATGGTGATTACATAACTTCTAAATCTGAAGTAGTTACTTCATTTGTTCTGCAACCTGTGGGACAGAGTCCCCAGCTACCTAAACAAAGAAACCTGGGTGGTCTATGGGAGGATATTCCGAAGCACCACGGAGCCAAAGGACGCCCTGCTTCTAGATATCATGTCCAGCTTATAATGAGAAATAAACGTATGAGCAGAAGACCAAGTGGCTGCTGAACATATGTCGTCCAACGGCATCCTGGACCAGAAGGCTTCAGAAGTTGCGATGGACCTTGTGGAATGTGCATGGATTTTAAATGGGGTTGTTTTGCCTGATGTCTTATAAGCCTGAGAAACACATTGACAAATCCAATTAGCCAGTGTCACTTTGGATATAGATTTTCCCATGAATAAAGGAGCAAATGACACAAAGAGTTGATCAGCCTTACGAACATCTTTGGTCCTGTGCAGGTAAAAACGCAACTGTCTATGTATGTCTAGTGTATGCAACATGTATTCTCCCTTATTTTGAAAATTTTTGAAAAACACTGGCAGATTGATAGTTTGATTGACATTTGCCACAGATGCCACTTCTGGTAAGAAAGACGGGTTAGTCCTGAGAGACACTCTGTCATTGTGGAAAATAAGATAGGGAGGTTTCATGCACAAAGCTTGGAGCTCTGAAACCCTTTTAGCAGAAGTTATGGCTACCAAGAATGCCGTTTTCCAGGACAGAAATTTAAGGGGTACAGAAATTTAAGGGGTACAGAAGCTGCAGGTTCAAAAGGAGGTTTCGTTAAGGCTTGCAGAACAAAGGTTAAGTCCCAAGGGGGAGTCATGGATTTCACTGGTGACTTGAGAAGGAAAATGCCACGCAAGAATGTTTTACACAATTTTGTAGATGCTAGAGATCCTAATCAGTCTCCCACATGAAAATGGGATATTGCTGCCAACTGTATTTTAACAGTTGATGCACTGGCCCCCTTGTTCAAAAATCATGGACAAAAAATCCAAGACTGTAGGAATCAGAACAGTAAAGGGGTTGAGACCTTGGCTGTTAGCCCAGATAGAAAATAGTTTCCACTTATTATAGATCTTCCTGGTGGACGGTTTATGAGCCGCTACCAGAATAGTTTTCACTGGTGACGAGATACCGGGAGTCCTTGCCATTAGTGGAACTGGATCAACCAAGCCACGAGCTTGAGGTTTACCAGGTTCGGTGTTGGGTGTGATATCAGATCTGGAATGGGATCCAGGATTAAAGGGGAGGAGAGACTGTGAGACCGCAGGTATGGAAACCAGATTTGATGAGGCCAGAATGGGGCTATGAGGATAATTTTGCTCCCCAACCGTGCGGCTTTCTGAATGAACTTCGCCATGAGCGGAAGCGGGGGGGTAGGCATAGAGTAGACTGGGAGGCCAAGCATGAATCAGAGCGTCTCTGGGGCTCTCCCCTTCTGGTTGAAGAATTGCGAAGAACTCGCTGCATTTTGTGTTTTGGGGAGTAGCAAAAAGATCGCAGCGAGGCCAACCCCACTTGTGGAAAATTTCCTTTGCAACTTTCGGATTGAGAGACCACTCGTAAGGACTGAGAATTACTCGACTCAATTTGTCCACCAAAATGTTGGATCATCCTGGAATGTGCGTTGCTATCAGAAAGTGGTTGGTGGATATCGCCCATTCCCAAACTCTCATGGCTTCTCGACAAAGAGGGTAGGATCTGGTTCCCCCTCGTTTGTTTATATACCCGACCACTGACATATTGTCCGTCTGTATTGCAATCGCTCCTAGAGGTAGAAGGTCTTGGGAGAGCCTGCAACGCTAGAAGCACCGCCCTCATCTCCAGAACATTTATGTGCAAAGCGGTCTCCGACAAGGTCCACGTACCTTGGACGTTTCTGCCCAAACAATGCCCCCCACCACCCTAGGCGAGAAGCATCCATGGTTAATGTGACCTGGGGGGGGGAATCACAAAGGGTCTCCCTTGCCTGAGTTCTGGGGAGTGAAGCCACCAAAGGAGGGATTCCCTGCAAACTCTGCTCAGGGGGATAGGAGTGTTCAATGGGTGGGTAACAGTGACCATTGAACTTGGAGTGTCCACTGTAATATACGCATCCTTAGGCGAGCATGGAGACAGAGGCCGATAGCCGCTGCCATGGAGCCTAGTGCCCTCAGGACTAACTCCGCCGGCGGAGCTTTGGTGCGAAGAAGAGCCAAAACCTGGAGTGAGAGGCTGGACAGCCTGTCCGAGGTCAAGAAGGCCCGAGAAGATCAGGAATCTAGCCTGGCTCCTATGAAATCTAATGCTTGCACAGGATGAAGAAAAGACTTCGGTATGTTGACTGAGATGCCCAAGCTGTCGGCAAGAGACAGCACATAGTCTCTCGCGGTACAAAGTTGATGCCTGTTGGTTGCTGTGAGGAGCCAGTCGTCTAGGTACGGAAAGACCTTTATGCCCTGAAGCCTCAGGTGGGCCGCAACCACTGCCATGACTTTGGTGAACACCCTGGGGGCTGAGGTGAGTCCGAACGGAAGGACCCTGAACTGGTAATGACTGGCCCCTAGCCGGAAGTGGAGGAACCTCCTGGACCGTCTGTCCATTAGAATGTGGTAGTACGCGTCCTTGAGGTCTATAGAGCACATCCAGTCGTTCTCCTGCATTAAGGGGAGAATAGATTGTAGAGTGACCATCCGGAATTTTTCTTTGGGGACAAACATGTTCAGGGCGGACAAGTCTAGAATGGACCTGAGGTCCCCCGTCTTTTGTGGCACTAAAAAGAACCTTGAGTAGTAGCCCAATCCGGATTGGTCTGGGGGGACCCGCTGGATGGCTCTTTTTTCTAACAAATTTGAAATCTTTACGGTCGCCGCCTCTCTTTGATTGGGTGGGACATCGGGGAGGCGACCACCTGAGGGAGGACGAAATAGGAAGGGAATTTTGTAGCCTCTGGATATAATTCGGAGCACCCATCGATCGTTTGTGATGGACTCCCACATTGACAGGTGCTTTGTTAAACGCCCCCCGACTGTCTCCAGAGCTGGACAGTTGGGTAAGCCCTCAGGGCTGCTGCGCGGGTCTCTCAGAAAAGGGCTCCCTAGACCCAAAGTTACTCGGTCCCCCTCTGCCTCTGGGCCGGCGTCCACCCTGCCCTCCTCTGCCTCTGGAGGGGGCGGAGTCCAAAGCTGGATAGGATTGCTGAGACTTGCGGAACCACAGCTTCTTTTGCTCCCTCTGATTCCTTGAGAAGGAACATTGGGGGCTGGAGAAGCGGACTCCGACGGCAGACGTCTTCCCGTCCTTCTTGCTTTGGACTAGTGTATCGCGTACGGTCTTGCCAAAAAGCAAAGAGCCGTCAAAGGGTGCATTCGCGAAGGACGCCTTGAAAGGTTCTGCGAAATTACAAAGACGGAGCCAGGCGTGACGTCTCAAGACAACACCTGCTCTGCTGGCCCTCGCGGCTCCCTCTGTAGGATAAGACAGTAGCCGCATGGACGTATTTGAAATGGACTTAAGAGTGGCCATGCGTGTGGAGAACACGATTTTGTCCTCGACCGACATGGACTCAGGTGGAGCTGCAGTGCATTCCTTGATCAAATCCCGTTGCAGCCTGATGATATGCGCCATATAATTCAGCGCCCTCATGGAGAAGGTTGCTGAAGCAAAGGCCCGCTTCCCTATACGGTCCAGCACCCGGAACGCCTTGTCCGGTGGGTGGACCGTGGAGCTTTCCTGGGAGAGTTCTCTTAGTGGCAGCAGCCACCAACATGGCATCAACTGGAGACCCTTCGGCCCAAGCCTGCCTGTCTGAAGGGGGGGGGGCTAAGGATTTTATCCAGTCGACGTGGGATAGGCTCCGCGGTGTCAGGTTCCTGCCAAGCCCTGGTAGTCAGGAGATCTGCCAGGGGATCTGCCGGTGGGGACACCCAGGAGGTAGATGGGCCCCGCTTCAAACGCCTCCAGAAAAACGGACTCATCCGAGGAAGGTTTTTGGGCAGACCACTCCCCCCAATACGCAACATTTCCATGATGTCTCCAAAGGAGACATCCTCGGGGGGTGACCTTGGGGAACCTTCCCTTTCCTCTAAGTCCGTATCTGTGGTGACGGACTTGGGGGAGTCCATGTGCCTCCTTTTATACGTCCGTTTATGAGGCAACTCCTCTGTCGGACTATCAGAAGAGGGCTCGTCAACGGCCTCTTGTTCCTCCAATGGAACCAACTGGAGGGTCTGAGCAGGCTGTCCCGATGGAAGGATGATGGAAGTTAGGCCCGTATGCAGTGGGGGGGGTGGAGGGATCCAAAGCCCAAGTCGGGGACCTGGAAGACCTTGACAGTACCCTCTCCACTACCTCGAACGCAGAGGGAGAACTACTCTCTTCCGGCCCCGAAAGCAGTCTCCTCGGCTCCGAGATAGGAATTGGGGTCAGAGCCAAAGCCATCGGATCCGAAAGGGAGGTGCTCTCTGACATAGGCGGCGCCGAAGATGCACCTGCTCCCACGGATCCGACGGCCAGCCCACGGCCCCGAGAGCTCAGATCCGAGATACTCGAGGGTATGGTCGGCGTCAAGAAGGCTTGGGCCACCGGCGCCGATAAAACCCTGGCTCCGAAAGGGCCTGGATCCAAAGACTCCAAAACCCGGATCCGGGTTGAAGGAGAAATCGGGGCAAATATTGAAGCTGCACTCCCCCCCCGTGGAGGGGGGGGCAGGAGCACCCCCATCTGCATTTGGGTCTGCAAAAACCGACGCATCATCCTATCCATATCGGCATCGGAGAGAGACCTAGTAGATCTAGAGGAGGTCATAGAGGCGGGCCTGGAGGGCTGCCTCGATGACCTCGAGGGTGATAGGAGCTCCTCCTCCAGCTCCGGTGAGAAGGAAGGAGATCGGAGTCGAGAAGGAGAAGGTCCGGACACCCTCGGAGGCGATTTAACAATTTTTGAAGGCGGAGCCGAGGGATGAGGCTCGGCTCGCCTCTTGTGTCTGTGCTTCTCCCTGTGCTTATCCCTAGAAGGAGAAGACTGAACTTCCTTCGTACTCAAGCCTGAGTCGAGAGAATCAGAGGTGCCGAAGCTACCTGGGTAGCCTGCACCTTGGAGGGAGAGGAGTAAGAGGCCTCCACCGGGGGAAGCAATCCTGCCAGAATAAGCCTGTTCCTTCTGTCCCTCACAGCCCGGGGGTTGAAGGCTGCGCAAACCTGGCAGTCAAGACAAATGGGCAACCCCCAGGCATATAACGCACTGAGTGTGGCCATCAGCTGGGGAAAGCTTATGGCCACACCCAGTGCACTTTGAAAAAATAGCTTTATGGCCTTCGGCCATTTTCCTGACACACACTCACACGCCCAAACACCTAGGGGAAGGGTTTGAATAAAAAAGAAAACGCAATCCCGAAAACAAAAAAGGGCAGAGAAAACACTCACAATACTCTTCTTTTTAAGTTTTAAAGTTTTAAGAAAATCTCTGAAAGAAAATTATTCACTTCCCTGTCTAAGCTCAGGAGCTCTTCTCAAGATACTTGTTATTCAAGCCGTGGCAAAAACGATCTGAGGTAGTGTGGTGGTGACAGGGGATTGTGGGTGGAGGGGAGGAGCTAGGAGCTCGGAACTTGAAGCTTGGAAAGCTGCCGGTCGGATCCGAGACCCACAGGTTGCAGAACAAATGAAGTAACTACTTCAGATATGTAGATTTTAAAAAAACAGCTAAATGCTATTGTGTGGATACGCTAGCAGAAAGCACAAGTCCAGCAAGCAATAATACTACCAGTTTAATGAGAAATAAAAAACAAAAAAACAGATCTTTAAAACATTCGATTAAGCGCCTTCATCCACTTCAATGTGGACTTCTTCAGAATAACCTTAATTGATTAATTAACCCAATTTATACACTTTTTGGTGCCAAATTCGCCCAATTTTATGTTCTTTAACATTCTTTGATTAAAAAGACATACACTATATAGGGTCAAGTTAAAAAACTTGTCAAAAAACATTATTATTCCTAAAGCAATAACTTGCCAACAATTCATACTGATCTTCCTTAAACATAATGCTTAAAAAAATATCATAATATTAACAATATGAGCATTAATATTATGATATTGTTTTTTAAACATTATGTTTAAGGAAGATCAGTATGAATTGTTGGCAAGTTATTGCTTTAGGAATAATGTTTTTTGACAAGTTTTTTAACTTGACCCTATATGGTGTATGTCTTTTTAATCAAAGAATGTCAAAGAACATAAAATTGGGCGAATTTGGCACCAAAATGTGTATAAATTGGGTTAATTAATCAATTAAGGTTATTCTGAAGAAGTCCACATTGAAGGGGATGAAAGCGCTTAATCGAATGTTTTAAAGATGATCTGTTTTTTTATTTCTCATTAAACTGGTAGGGCCGGCAACTCGGCACATAAAAATCTACTGCCAATCATGAGCGGACCGGAGTTCCGCTGTGGCGACCCCTAACCGTGAAAAGCCGAAAGACACAACAACATTAAACTGGTAGTATTACTGTTTGCTGGACTTGTGCTTTCTGCTAGCGTATCCACACAATAGCATTTAGCTGTTTTTTTATTCCTGGTTGTTTCTACACTATTTTTTTGGGATTTGCTATCTGTAGATTTTACCACATTACAATGACACCTCACATCTGCACTTAATGCAGTACTCCAGTTTACAAATATATGTTATTTAGTAGATTATACAGCAAAATAAATGTTCATAAAGTGATTTTGCATGGAAAATAGATTTTACTACAGTGAGAATCAAACCGGGAATGACTGCTCACAAAGCAAACACTCTGACCACTACACTATTGCAGTACTGCTTCAGTTGCATGTATCTTGCAATTTATCTTCACGTGCTAATTAAGCTACAGTATGCATAGCTAAGCAATGGGCAAACCCATGCACCAACAGTTAAATTTAATGTTTGATAAAAAAAAAAAAAACTCTACTGCTATTTTCTCTAGGAAGGGACAGGTTTCACTTACCGCTGTAGATTCCTGCATGCATCTGCACATTTGGCAGACATCCTAGCAACCCCCCATACCTCTCAACCTCTTCAGGCAAACTATCTGGACAAAGCTTGACAAATTGTGGTACAACTACATATTTTCATTACTGCTCTTATACACTTGGAACAGTTGCTAGAGTAACAGGATTTGTTTTAATATACATTTTCTGATGGATTTGAAGTCTGACACTGAAATGTATGCCATTATTTACCGACTTCAATCCTGAGATCATCCCAGTGATTTGCCAGGACAAATGGAGTGCTGTATGGGTGAGTAATCTGGACATTCTGTGATGATTTGTACAGTTGGGAGGTATGCAGCCTCCTTTGAGCATTCTCGCTCATTATAATTGCCGGGCAGCACTTCCTGACTGCAGGGGTGTGTGTATTGTGAGAGCTCTGCTCTCAGACACACCCTCTGCACTCGTCCACGCTCCGTGTCGGTTTAGGAATAGAGGCAGCGCACCTTCATTACTATGCATGGCGCACTGCTATGCTGCCCTTAAACGGTCGCTTCCGTGCAGGAATAACTTATTCCTGCACAGAAGATTAGTGAATCCTGGGGGTATATGTTGTTGCATAACAAATGACATTAAAATTCAAAATGCGGCTTCATATTTGCCTCTGACAGCTTGTGTTTTATATGAAATGAGTTCAGTAACATTCCTCAAACATGTAAAATCATTTTGATATACAGAAATTAAAGTGAGAAAAAATAGCCAGATGTTTCAAGACATTCCCCTGGAAAATGGTTAGTAGTAAAGGGGTTAAGAACATCTAAGTTTTCCATTCACTTCAATTCCTCTGAGTTCAATGAGAGTTAATGGTGCTTTTTTTAGCAGCATGAATTATGGGTACATTAGTTATTCTACTGATAGGCTTCTTAATGCTGCAAATAAGTTGAAGTGACACCCTGATCCCATGTACGAAAATGGGGAAAAAAATAGTTGCTGATGGATGTGGGACATTACTACAAAGGCTTTATACAGTATTTTTTTAAGATGTTTGTGACCATGCAACTGTCTTAATTCTCTTTGACTCTGAGCAACTATACTGTGAGTCTGTTTCACCACTATTTCTTCTCAAGGAAATAACACCAAACACTAAAAATGGACTTTCTTGCTCAGTGCCACTATTTGAAAACTGCATTTCTTATTTTTATATTCACAGATCCAGTTTTGCTTGGAGCTTCAGTGACTATCAAATAAGGAGACTATATGGCATCTATTTTTCCTTAGCTTATATAGGAGTCCATTAAATAGCTGGTATCAAATATTAGTGCATCCTTCATGTCAATGATAATCAGGAATGCAAGGTTTGTAGAGTTGTTAAGCATGACATCTTTACTGGCACACATTTAAACTTGACAAGTCCAAGAGGTTTTTTTTTTTTACTTTTTTTCCCATAGTGGGCAATATCTTTAGTAGTATGTCTTGGCCTTCTCAGTAAGTGTTTGGATTTTTCTTCATTTCTACAATTGTTTTATAATGAGTAGCATATCATGCAACTAGTCCTTTGGTGTACACGTGATGCCAGTGAATGGGAAGAGGGCATCAAAGTTAGAATAGAGTTCACTATGAAGTTGTGTGGTAAGTTTTTTTTGTTAAAAGTAGATCTGTTCCTCAGCCTCTATTGTATGTGATGGCCCTCTCATGGACTTTACTTCAATCCAGAATGACTTAACTGTTTGTACAGGTTATACTTAATTTTCTTTCTGCAAAATGTCCAAAGCTTAACCCCCTCCTCCCCACTGGATACTTTACAATTGGGAAGATTCAGAAAGCATCAGTTTTCCTTTTATTTTAACCTCTTAAAAATATCCAGAGAAGGCATCCTTAAGAAAATATTCTTATGGACAGCAGGTGTGCCCAACCAAGCAGAAAGGACTGGCAACCAAGAGCATCTCTTAAGAACAAATCACAGAGCAGCAAGCATTTATATCACAACCACATTTGCTCTTTTTACTTTTTCAGCAAGCTTGAGAAGGTCTACTAATCTTACCACACAGAAATCAGAAATTCCTTAAGCTCAACAAGATATACAAGTCTGGTAAGTAAAGACCAACATCCAAGATGGCAAAAGCATATACTTTCTTACCAAACTATAACTCTTGTTTCCTTGGCATTATGCACAGAATTCAGGCCCAGCACTACTTTAGGTTACTAGAAGCTTCCACAGAAATAACAGATAGATCTACTTCCAGGTACATGTACAACTAATTTTTGTTGCTCTGGAACCAGACAGAATCTGAAATGAGTTTGCTTGGGGCTGGAAACCACAAATTTGGCTCTTGGCAAGAAATGCAAAGCACACATTGAAATGCCTCAGTGCCAGGCAGAATAGCAGGGGGCTTAATCTACTGTACACCTAATGGCTCAACATTAACTTTTTGGGGGCGTAACACTTAACTTGCCCCTCAAAATAAAAAAATCAAATAAAAAGGTTCTCTCTCTACATTAAGGGTATAATTATATTCCACAGGGTAGGAGACACAAAACATGGGAGTCTTCATCATCCTTAGTGTATACAATAGAATTAATTTGGCCTGCATAAACTACAACCTGCTAAATTCCCACTGACACTCAGGAACCAGAAAGAAAGGAACACGTCCTTCTTCAATCACCTCCCCAACACAACAGAAGCAACTAGATCAACAGCAAGTGACTAGGTAGATCACTGGCATGTAGAAAAGCATTAGTCTCAACCTTCTTATAATCAAAATGACTGGAAGCTCCTTTTATGTTCATGTGACTAGTGTATACTTTGTCAGTGACCAATTCTCTGAAGTTTAGCTCCTGTTTCTTAATAAACAATAGTGAATTATTCTTTGGGTGTCTGAAGCACCAGCACGTGACTTTCAGATGGTCCAATCACGATGGAAGAAGCTTAACTCTAACTGAAAGCTTAAGGGTCATAAGTAAATCTTAGAACACACCCAATGTTGACCAGTGGTGTTTCTCTGATTGGGAATGCCCTTCTCAATCATGTGAAACTGACTTGAAAGTGCGAGTTAGGTGTTTTCCCAAACAGAATGAAAGTAATGACTGGTTTTACTTCTAAATGCGGTAAAGAGAAAATGATTGTCAGGATGCCTCACAAACATCTGTCCTGTTTAAATAGTCTACCACAATTAGTAGCCTTTTTTTGTTGTCTTTAAGCACTTCTCTGTCATTCAGAGATACACTCTGCTTTTTTTTTTCTCATAGCGATCAGTGTTTTTGAGAAATATACCTTGACACGGTACAGAAGTACACCTTTCTTCCAAAGCCAGGAGCTTACATATTCAGTAGGTGCTTTGGAGAAGTTTGCTTTGCTAAGGCACAAATGTAGGTCTTTCTTAAAAGCTAGGAGCTCATACATTCAACAGATCCTCAAGAATTCTGGCTTGCCATAGGAAAAAAAACTTGTTGAAGGCTGAACACTGTTTAAAAAAAAAACTTGTGCAGAACACTGTTTTTGTGCATCATCTTTATGGCCATCCTCAGAAAAAGGCACTAGAAATGTTAATCCCCAAAGAGAATACAAATTCCCCAGAAACAAGTGCTGGTACTTTTCTCTAGGGGCATCTAGACACAGAAAACCCTAAACAAATTCAATGCAGGTAGAACATGCCTGGTAATATCAGTAGTTTAATAGCTAGATTGAAAATTTAAAAAGGCACTTCCAGAGCTTTTGATCTGCTGTGGAAACGAGTTATGGACTTGCAATGAGACAGGCAACCATTCATTTTTGTGGAGAAAAGGTTGAAGAATGTGTGCATTATGCTCTCCTTATGGCTAAGATTTATGCTTGTTGGCAACTTCGGGGAAGGGAGCTTCACACCCTTTGGTGCATCCAAATACATTCCAAATATAGTAGGCAGTGGACTAATGTCCACTGCAGCTAACCCAGTTCATGAAGTGGAAAATCCTCCAGCAATAACCTTGCAACAAACATCAATATTAATCTAGACTAAACCATGGTATATTTTAAAGTTTAAATAGCATAGCAATACACAACCTAAACTACTTCTCTCTGCATATTATCCTGGTGGTCCAGTGATGCTATAATTTGATGGTATCACTATGGTGCGAGCAATCAGAAACTGCAAGAAAAAGCAGTGACTATGAGGTAATCACGTATAATAAATCTATCAAAATATGGAGGGCTGTCTACTGTTACATTGCACCTTGAAACATACCTGAGAATTCACATGTCCACAGCATTTTTTTTAAACTGTCAAAACAGCTGACAGACAACCTCACTCCACTACAGGCAACTGCAAAAATTACCAACATAGATGTTTGTCCTGAATTTTGTTACAGTGTGCGAAACAATTTAAAATCAAAACAAACACTGAAAATGGTGGTGATGGTGTCCACCATAAATTAACTGCAAGATGAAAGAAGTGTAAATTTAACATCTTATGTGTGTGTGTCTATTTTTTTTGTGTCATTTCATACATTTATTGTATTTTGTGTGTGCATGTATGTGTGCGTGAATAAAATTTAGACCTGTCAAAATCTATTAGGAAAAATCAGTGAACAGCACATCTCCCACATTTGGCATAACCCATAAGACGCATGCATGTACAAGTGAATAATGATGCCGACAATGTCATAAAATTGAGATACAAGATGACACATGGATACTATAGAGTCTAGGTTGCAAAGTTGATGGTCTTTTAATACCCCTTCCTCTAACAATGGAAACTGTTACATCTCTTATTAGCAATTCCCACTGTGACAAGCAAAGAGTGCTATTTTACAGTTAAACAAATGCAAGAAAAGCTTCAGTTTTTTAATGAAATAACTCACAGGGTAATGAACTTCATGTTTTCATTGTACAGTACAGCAGCTAACAAAAACGGTAGACAAAGCAAAAATATATATCCACAGGTCGTTTCAGAAAATACATTCAAAAATACAAATTTAAAAGAACATGGTGAAAGAAAAATAAAGCTATTTATAATCATTTAAATTATATCTAAACTACAGTAATACACTTGTGAAGATGAAAATGTTATCAAACAGTTTCAAGAAATCTGCACAAAAATCAGTTACAGTGTAAAATGCTAACAAGCTTTTTCAAACACTGGTTTTGACAGAAAAATACATCAATGTGGTTCTGGATAAAAAAATGTTCTTTGAATGAGCACAGTGTTTGAGAATGACTACACCTCTCTGTTGATTGTCCTATGTGACAGAGTTGGACTTGTATACCAAGTGAAGGCAGCTAAGTTTTGGGGAAATATTAAACATTGTTTTTTGATTTTTCATTTTAAGTTTACAGAATTCTTGGTACTACTGTTACTTTAAAACTCATTTCTAATTCAATTCAGAATGGCATTTTCAGTCAAAAAACAAATCGGTCCCTAAAGTGCATGTGAATCTACAAAGATTATTTTCTTTAATACCTTACTTTTTATTAGTATGAGCCCTGTAACACAGTAAATCACTGAAAACACAGACATCTGTATTAAAACTATGGTCAAGTCATACATTAGAAATATATGATGATAGATATTCATAAGACAATACAAAAACACAGCAAAGAAAGATTACCACAGTAACATTATATCTGGTACACTACAATTCCTAATGTTAGCAAAACCAATTCTAATACGTAGCCTGCAAACATGAGCCATAACAATGGAAAGCACATATTTCTTCTGATGAATTTACAATACTGGCCTATTGTTCAGCCTGCTCAGAGACATTCAGAGTCCTGACACCATGGAACGTGGGCTTTGTTGCCACTGGACGATCCCTGTCGGCATTAGTAAACTTAGAAAAATGGGAAATCTGTGAACTTTTATTTAACATGATTAGTTTCAGTATGTAGCAGGAATGCCTAAGACACACCTTCAGAAATCAATTACAAATGAGTACTTTCTAAGCCTATTTTCTTAACCGTAATAGCTATTGTACTGTGCAGACGATTTAATTTCTATATGCTTGGATTTTTTGCAATTAATATTTTTTGATAAAAACAGAGTATATAGGTACAGAAAACAGGCAAGATAAACATGTGGACAAAAAAATTGGATCTATCATCTGTACATAAATCAAATTATTTTGATCCATTTCATTTTTCATAGAGAGAGCCGCGGTGAAGCAGCGGTTAGCGTTGTCGCCTCACAGCAAGAGGTTCTCCCGTTCGATTCTCAGCTGGGGCGCCTTCTTTGTGGAGTCTGCATGCCCTCCCCACAGTCGAGTGACGTTAAAGACAGGCAGGTAGGTGCGAGTGTGAATGGGCGTGCCTTCGTTGAAGGTTGGGAGTCGGGCTGGCAACTCGGCACCGTAAAAATCCACTGCCAATCATGAGCGGACTGGAGTTCCGTTGTGGAAACCCGATCGGGAAAAGCCAAAAGTCTTAATAAGGATGTTTCAATAAGGGGTTACTTTTCAAGCAGTAATGTTTTCATGGCTTCCATACAAACAAAACTCCTTAACTTATCATAAAAAATGCTATTCAAGATGTGCAGCGATTGACAGATCTTAAAGCAGTAGGCAGACAGCATGCCAAAAGTCACTTACCTACTGGAGAACTACAATAATGAGTTATCTGCAAGAAAAAAAATTATTACGGTTGTGTCTACATCACTGCCTGTGGGGGAACGACATGAGAAAGTTGCTTATACACTGGCAGCCACTAGTGTAAAAGTATGAGCTACAAGGGTGGGATTCCCAGCTCTGTTTATACCATTACAAGCATGACGAAGGGTGGGAAAACAGTTGTTGGAACTAACACAGACATGTTATGCATCCCTCACAAGTTTGAGCACTATGCTCAAACTAAACAGACAAAAATTACGATTCACAGTAAGATTTATTTATAAAGGTGGAAACTTACTAAACTAAAGGTAAACCTTATCCTCATAAATTAAGCAAATAGCAACACTGACACAAACTGTTTAATACTTGATGGAAAAGAAGAGTTGTGGTTAGTGAATGAAAATGTGGTGCTCTAATAAAATATTTTTCCTTTTGGCATAAACATTTAGTGCCATGAACAGGTTATCTTGTTTTTGAGCTCATGCCATATACTATTGCACACCCTGTGAACAAAATGTCCAAGAGAATTTATTTTGTAAGCCCATTTTGTAAAAAGTTAAAAAAATGCATCTTCAAGAACTGTAATTTAAATTACAATGTTGACAGTTTATGGCTGGTGAATGAGATATTTCAAATAGCCTTACAATAATCCTTTTCTGAAGAAAAGTTCCGGAAAACTGTTCACTAGAAAGCCAACTGGGAAACGGAGGATTATGCAGCTTTACTTATCTGGTGTTTATTGAAGTAATATCCCAAGGTTAAACAGCTTGTTTCAGGGATTAACTGGAAGCAGTATTCTAGTTAAAATACTTGTCCAAAATTGCACATTATGCATGTGAAGGTATGGTAATAAAACACTGGCTGTGCTGCCAAAATTAATCCTAACTCCTGAAACTGATGTGTGATTTATATGCCAAGTGGTTAATTACCCCGGAAGGCAAAAGCAGTATACAGCACTCCAGCATAATAATAAACCTGAATGGTGCAATGACACACAAAACACTAAAATGAACCTTACAATACCCACATCACTTACAGTTACAATTATGATAAAATAAGAGCTTCATGGTAAAATGTTACTAAAGGTAAACTGAGGAATATCTGGTGTCCATTTAAAAGTTAGGTAAACGGAGGAAAATACGGTATCCATTTAAACATTAAACAATAGTGCAAAGTAAGTTATTAACACTCAACAGTACAGATCTGGAAATGGGCAGCTACCAATTCCAACACCAACCATGTTTCCAATTAGAGTTCTGAAGAGGAAGGCAATGATGAACAAATATTTGGATAAACAGTACTGTACCAAAAAAACACCAAGGTATTTTTCTTATTCAGAATACTAGTTGTTTTTTCAGACCCCGGTATGAATACACTCTCACCCAGAGGTTTCCATACATGTTGTGGGATGGGAACTGTGCATTCAAGTCTTGTGTACAAATATCGTTATACTATACTAACGTCAATCCATGCCTCTGACATAACTATTTATAGTGCATAATCAAGGTATATGCAATCCTCTTCCATGCAGGTTTATGTAAATATTAACTATAACATAGAATACTGCACACTGCATATGCACTGCTCATCAGCTGCCAGACAGTGCTTCACATGCTTTCACAGCACAGAATGTTAAACCTGTCAAACTAGCAAGCAAAGGGTCTGCTAGTTCTAGCTCAGGCTGTTATGATCTAAGGCAAGTAAAGAAAAAAAAATGGGTGGGTTCATCAGCCCTACTTGTATGACTCAGGAACTAGATCAATGGTTTAGTCAAATTCAACACTTGCAGTATGTGCCTCTCACGTCACATCCAGAGAAAACATGTTACCTAGTGATTTGCAAAAACCTCTACAAATTAATTGGTAAGGCATTTAACTTGACCCTTCAACCCTAGATTACCTCTATTAATGGAAGTGGAGTCAGCTTGAAGCTCACTCCCTCATACTTCTCAGTGATGTGATGACCATCTTCAATGTCACAGATTTCACCAGGACTACAGCGACAGCCAAAGATTCTTTTGCCATAAGCAATACAGCATTTTGGAATAGTCTACTAGATAAGATCAGAAGTGACAATAGCATTAAATCATTCATAAAAGTGCACTTACTGGAAATAAGCCATGTCTGAGTATTTAAAAAAAAACTGGGTAAAAAAATACTCCATATTGTACAGATGTCTGCAACTGCATGCATATTTTAAACTACGTAATCAACAAAATAATGCAACATAGCCAAGAGTAAGTAGACTATACTAATGTATGTACATTTGTTGTTTTGTTAATTTGTTCAATAATTTGCTGCGATCTTTCCAGACATATGTAAATTGCCTTGTTTTTGTACACTTTTTTGTCATGCTGTGTGTGCTTTTTTTCATTTTTTTTACAACTACTATCTTTTATACTACTGCCAATATGCTGTCTGAAAAGGTATTCAGAGTAGTACAACAGTTTGGTTAACAAATGGTAAAATGAAATACAGACATGAAGTCCCATACTGACAAAGCTTTCCCTTCCAGAGGGCTCATGCACAGTATACTATTCTTTTGTTAATATTAAGTGATACCACCTTACAGTAATTTATGGTAAAACCTGCAAATATTGAATATCTTGGCTTCTGCTGCACCCTTTGTAAATCCTGGGGAAAGTTCCTGTCAACATGTAACAATACTGGAACAATGACAGACCAAAACAGAAATCTGTAGAAAATCGAAATAAGGCTAACATTTAAACGTATACCAAGGGGCAACATGGACTTAAAAAAAAATCAGCAGAAAATAGAGTAAAAAATCAGAAGAAAATAGAGTAAAGTAGTTAACCAACATGACATTACTCATAACACTACATATTCTTGGAGTAACATCAACAAGATAAGAGAAGGAAAGGTAAGGCTAAAATCACAGAATTAAATGTCCAGGTGAGTTCTGCACTGCTTTTACTGTTTTATGGCACATATGTTCTATAAGCATACACAGCTACATTCAGGATAAGAAAGTTTGGTGGCACTTTAAAGTTGTCAGAAATTCAGAATATTTTTTTTCTGTTGATTTTTTGCACAGGTTTTAAGGTCAAGGATAAGGCTGCACATAAGATGGAAGTCTCGTCTTTATTCAGCAGACACAAATGTCAGTGAACATCAGCTCAGCATTCCACCCAGACAGCTACTTTACAACAACATTTGAAAGAGACATTTAGTCTGGAATGCTCCTGAAATGATATTAATTTATGTTAGTGAATGGTACTTTGATAACATATGTCATCTGATACAGCAAACTACCACACACACAGTCTTTTAACACTAGCTCACTGGTTTGATAACAGCAGTGCATTATTTCAGAAAGCTACAGCTCCTTCAAATAAAACAGCACTTTCTGCTGTTTGTTTTAGAATATCTTTGAAACTCTAGTTTTCAAAATTTAAGCAGACAACTGATCAATAGGTTTGGCTCCATAGTCTGAGATTACAGCAGCAGGCAATACAGGCTTCCCCGGTAAACATTACAAGTTGCTGAACAGCTCGTTTTTCTTGCTCCAGTCCATCTGTGGTGCTCTTTTACTTGAGCGCTTCTGATGAGCACGTTCTTTTGCTGCAGCAAGTGAAAGGTTGAAATCTATTGCCAAATCTTCACTGGACCTGCTATCAGAGTTCTCCTAAAAGTCAGAAAAAAATAAAAAGGCAAATTGATTTGCTGCTCATGGCGAGTCTGGCAACACTAGCTAAGCACTTGATAAAAATAAATTCTGTTAACACATTACAAATGACTGTAAAATACTACGCAAATGTAGCACATCAGAGCTCCAGCCATACTGATTTTAATTTTTTTTTTACTGCAAGGTAAACTGGAGCAATGAGTCAAATCCTTTTGTCTTGTCTAAATATGCTACAAATGGAGGCTTTTAACCTACATTAAAAAAATACTTTATAAGCCTAATACATTTAAGTCAGCAAAAACAATGCTGCAAACAAAGTCAATCTTCTCAAGTTTATCTCTTGATGAAGCTGGAGGGTTAGTTTTCTTAATAATGTCCAGTTTATACTAACATATCTATGCCAGTCTTAATAAATTCCCAGCAATGTCACTCCATCAGCAACCAATATGATATGTAAATCAAGCAAATGATATTTAATGCAGCTTAGCTAGAAAAGAAAATTGTAAACTCCATTTCGAGCTTCATATGTTTCTCAGACAATGCCATTAAACAATCTGACCAAAGTGACAGAAAGGGGCACTTGAGAAATTAAGCAAAGAAACCCAGATACACTTCAAAAAAAAAAAAAACTTGTTATAACTTTTTTAAAATGTATTACTCTGTTTTTCTCTGTCAAATATTGTTTATTCTTCTGTATTTGTTCTTCGTTCATTCCCTTCTAAATACCTCAGAACACAATATTTTTGTTTTTCTTTTTTTCTTTCATAAATATCCCAATACTGTTATTATCTGTACTTGATAATAGCTTTTTTATATTAATATTGTATAATAATGTTTTTCTGTCTATGCTTGGAGCTTTTCTCCCTGGGCCTCTACTGAAAATGGACATGTATCCAGTTAGACTAGCCTGGTCAACAAATGTAAATAAATAAATAAATTAATTAAATTAAATAAATTGTGGCAACAGTTTGCCATTAAATTTACCACGATCATTGGTTATTTCAGAAAATTCTGCAGTAAACTAGAAACACTGGCTGCAGAAGGATTTATTTTGTTTTGTGTTGCCTTTGGCACTGCAGAAAAGAGTAAGAGCAAGTAACCATAGGTCGTGCTGAAGATGACGCGATTAAGTTAGTAAGGAGCAACTAGCTAACAATCATTAAGAGACTGACCAAAAACAGTTTGGTGAACCTACAAAGAATTTGCCATACACTTGAAATTTTTTTCTAAAAATCAGTGGCTAAAACCATCAACTGATTCATGTGTAACTGAACTGAAACACAGAGCTGCAATACTGGTGAACAGCATGATTGCTATTCAGAGACAAAACCGTCTGAGTCATTTAAAAAAAAATGAGAACAAAACTTCTTAATGAAACTGATTTAATTAACATGGTGATTGTTTGCAGTGCACAAAAAAACTTGCACAGAAAATGAATGCATCTAAAATTAAACGGGGACAAAACAAAGCTAAAATAATCTGATTACACACACAATAATGGGAAACTGTGAAGAAACAGCAGGGCTGTAAATGGTCATAACAGTAAACTAGGACATGTATAAGCAGTTGAAAATAAGGGATCTTCTGTTCAGCAGATGCTACACTGCTCCAGGCATGGTTACAGGCATGAAGACAACTCTAACTTGATTTGAATAAAGAATGCATAAAAAGGGGGGTTATTGAATCATTTCTCAAAAATGGCAAAGAAACATTGTGGAAGTAACTGATGCAAACATTAAGTCCAGGCACTTCATTTCATAAATGTTAATGCTATAGCTAGGTCTGTTGTTGCTACTTAGGTTCATAGGTTCATACTAGGCTATCTGCCCTAGGGCATTTATAAGCCTAGCCAGAGTGTGTTTGGCTTTCGCCACCCATTTTAAATTAATTTTGCTATGCTCTTTTTCGAGGTTAGTATACTGTGCCTCTGTCGAACAGTGACACAGAAGTGATACCCGGGGGTAAACCTACGATCTCCCATCCACTCTTCAAGATTCCTCTTGAAGACAGTCAATGAGGGACTCTGCCTAACCTGGACTGGGATTTTATTCCAGAGTGAAGGGAGTCTCTGGGTTATGAATCTGTCCCTCCAGCATGTCCTATTTATTTCAGTGATGAGGTTCAAGTCTCTCGAGCGCATAGCTCGATGGGATTTGGATTATCTGAGGTGCAGTATGTCCATTAATTCCGGGTTGGACATGGCTTTATACGTCAGGCACAGATCGCCTCTGAGCAGGCGGTATGCCACTGAGTAGAGCTGGAGTTTCTTAAACAGGGCAGCATATGGCATCTGTTTGAGCCCTTTGATCCTCTTGGTGAGGTACTTTTGGGGTCTTTCCAGTTGCTGCAGGTGTCTGGTAAGGTATATCCCAAAAGGGGCATTATACTCAATTATGGGCCTGATGAAGGATGAGTAAAGAGGCACGATGACCTCCCCTGATCTAGATGTGAATCCCTTCATGATTAGGTGGGCTATATAAAATGTTTTTCTAACCACTTTGGCCACGTGGTTGTCAGATGAGAGACTGCTATCAACTTGGGTCCCCAGGTCCCCAATTACTTCTTCTGTACTTAATGGATTACCACCTATGTGGTAATTTGTGGGCACTTTGTTTTTGCCAAAGGGGATGACTATACACTTTTTGGCGTTTAGCTTGAGGCCATGGCTCTGGCACCAGTTGTCTGTTTCTATGAGGTCCTTTTAGAGGATGCTTGTCTCGGCTGGAGAGTCGATTATGGCGCCCAGTTTGCAGTCATCTGCGAACTTGGTTAGCCACAGTCCTTCCGTGCTGGCCTGTACCTCCGAGAAACATATACCGAACAAGAGAGGTCCCCAGGACTGAGCCTTGTGGGACGCCACTTGTAACTGGTTTGGAGTCTGACATGGCTCCAGCAATTCTAACCATGTGGGTTCTGTCCTTAAGCCAGTTTGCAACCCATCTAGTGACATAGGGGTTTATATTTAAGCTGGTGAGCTTATCTATAATGCCCGAGTGGGGTATTGTATCGAAGGCTTTTGCGGGGTCCAGGTAGGCTGTGTGGACCACCTTCCCCTCGTCAATGGCCTTGGTGACTGTTTCAAAGAAATCAACCAGGTTTAAGAGGCAGGTCTGCCCTTAACAAGCCAAACTGGGTAGGATCCAGTGTCTGTAGGTCCCCAATATCTTTATTTATGAGGTCCATGATGATCCTTTCCATAGCTTTGCAGACCAAGCTAGTCAGGCTTATGGGACGATAGTTTCCATGATCCGTTGAGGCACCACCTTTGTGGAGAGGGACCACTGTTGCTGTACGCCACTCTTAGGGTACATATCCTGTAGTAAGGCTGAGATTGAACAGTAGTTTTATGTTTGGGTTTAGCTCTTCTTGGAGTTCATGTAGGACGCAGCCCATGACACCGTCTGGTCCCATTGATGCTGTGTTTTTTTGCTTTGGAGAGGGCAGCTCTTACCTGAGCATCTGAGATGTCAGGGGGGCAGCACTCTGCTGGGATAGATATTTGCCCTTTTGGTGGGGGGGGGGAGTTTGCGCTGAACCTGTCAGCTAGGATGTTGGCAATGTCTGTGGGTTCGGTGCATTTTTTGTCATTTTGGACTAATTCTGAGCATATCTGGGAATTGCCACCCAGGTTCCTAACATAACTAAAGAAAGCCTTGTGATTATCCTTAGTGTCCTTTGCTATTTTTCTCTCAAAGCTGGCCTTAGACGATTTTATGAGTGCCCATAGTTTTTTGTTAATACTGATCAGAGATGCCTTCCCTTTTTGGGATTTTGCTCTAACATATAGTAGCTTCCTCCTTCTATTGTATAGCTTGTTTATGGCTGGGGTCCACCAGACAGGACGTCTGCCTTTGGAGGATTGGGTCTTGGTTTTATTTGGGATTGCATGATGCATGCATTCCTGAAGGTGTTCATAGAATGCGTTTATAAAGGATTCTGCGGTCTGGGCCGTATTTTCCACAGGCCCAGGGGCGTTGAAGGATTCGACCTCGGTTTTGAGGAGTGTGAAATTTGCTTTAGAGAAGTTTTTCACTGTGGTTTTCAGGGCAAGGGGTGGAGTCGGGATGTGAACATCCAGTGAGATTAGTTTATGGTCTGATCTTACCAGTGAGGGATATACTTCTGGTCTGGAGCACAGAGTCCCCATGTTGGTGATGATCAGGTCCAGTATGTTTTCCCCTCTTGTGGGAGTGGTAACAAGTTGTTCCATAGCATTTGAGTTTATAAATTCTAGAAACCTTTGGGCTAGGGTGTTGGAGCTAGAGTAATGCTCCCAGTCTATGTTTGGGTAGTTGAAGTCGCCCAATATAATGGTGTTTGGAGAGACCTTCACATTTTCCAGTGTTCTCAGGAAGCCCGAGTGGGGTTCCTGGGTTTGGGAGGGTGGTCTGTAGCAGGCTATAAACTGGAAGGCAGTTTTACCCACTGTTAGTTGCACATGGATCGTCTCTGATGCTTCGTGCTGTGCCACCAACCTGGAAGTGTGGGTATCTTTGACGAATATTGATACTCCTCCTCCTTTTGTGGTTCGGTCCAAGTTTTGGGGCCGAAAAGCATGGTATGAGGTATAACCTGGTGGTGCTGGGGTGCTCTCGAGAGCCTTGAACCAAGTTTCTGTTACTGCACAGATATTGATGTTCTCCATGCTAAGGAAAGTTTCGAGTGTGTGCATGCTGAGGTTTAGACTTCTGGCGTTGAGTAGCATTACTCTTAGTTTCTTATCCCTTGTGATACCTATGGAGGTGGGTTTGTCTTTTGAGCCTTGCCTAAAAAAGGCACTATGGGGGTAGCAAGAGCCTTTGCCAATATCCGAAAGCCCAGGGGTGATAGGTGCAAGCCATCCCTAGCGAAGCATCGTGGCTTGTCGAGCATGTCATCCCAGGCTGACAGGCATTGGATCCCCTTTGAATGACACCAATACTTAAGCCAATTGTTGAAATTGATCATCTTGTCTTCATATTGTGGCATCACTCCTGGTGAGGGTAAGATGCTACTCAAGGTCAGGGTCATACCGGCCTGGGCTACATGCTCAGAGAGCTCCTCTAAGTCTCTTTTCATGTAGTCCAGGGAGGTACGTCTCAGGTCATTCACACCAGCATGGACAATGACTGAGTCATATTTGTACTTGCCTTGGAGTGACATGAGTGCATTATGTGGCGGATCCTAGTGTCCGACAGGCAGCTTGCCGTGACCTTCTCCTTGTTCAACCTGGTGGTCAGTATGCCTGACGATAGAGTCACCTATTACAAGTGTATCAGGTGTGTTGTTTAGCCTTAAGGGCTGTGACTGTTCGGGACACTGGTTTTGTGAGCTATGTGTTGCACATGTTTTGTTTTGGGGTAGCGGTTGCTTGGGTGTCTGCTTTGGAGGTCTCTGCTGCTTAGGCAGATTTTTATTTAGAGCCTCTGAGTATGTTTTTGTGTGTTTATGTGTTTGGTTTGCTGTCGTGGTATGTCTATGTGAGACTGGAATTGTAATGAGTGTGGTTTCCTTCTCCTCCTGACTGGTTTCGCCAGTACTGAGTTGAGAGAGCTTAGCCTCCAGTATGGCTATATGGTTGCATCTCTCACGTGTTGGAATTTGTTGGGAGGAGGAGAGGGTTGTCTGTGTACAGGAGGCAGTTGTAACATTGCCTCAAGATTCCCAGATTCACCAGCTGGACCGGAGAGGAGATTGACAACTGACCTTTGGATATGCTAGAATAGTATTGGGAATTCCTTTATAATTGAAAAAAAGGGCCAATGGGGAACAAGGTACTCAAGAGGAGTTTGTGAGGGTGTAGTGCTTTTAATTTTTTTAGTGCTGACTTGTATAATTGCTTTAGTGAGCAAGTGCCAGGTAACTTAAATGCAATGTGTTACAGGTAACTTAAATGTAAAAACGACAAACAGTAACTTTCTTTCAAGTGAAACAAGGAAATAAGTACAGTAAGCAATGCAGATATCACTAGGGATCCACAGAAGCACTGAAAAGCCGCATTTTAGGTGGAATTAGCGTTTCAGGGAAATAACAAGCAAATAAACAACAAGCATGCAAATAAACAACAAGCATACAAACAAAGCTAGATTCAGCAGGCCTGGATCTAGTCTATGCTACAGCAAGCAAGGTGTACCAGTTTCACTAAGAAACAGTTCAAATATGCAGGCACTATCAGCCTTTAACCAGAAATTCCCAGCTCAGAAGGGCAGAGTCCAGCCTCTCCTCCCACAAGAGTGCAGACCACGAACCCTTTTAATGTAAAATAACTGGCCTGAAGCCCAAGTGCTTAAACCAGAATTAATACACTTTTAGAATAACAGACACTGAGCCCTCAATCAGCAGTTCCCAACTTAGAAGGATGTAAGCTACCTGTTCTGCCACTACAGTGCAGACCACAAACCTTCTTAATGTAAAACAAGTGGCCTGAAGCCCAAGTGCTTAAACCAGAATTAATACACTTTTAGAATAACAGACACTGAGCCCTCAATCAACAGTTCCCAACTGAATGTTGGGAAATGACTATGCTCAGCATCACTTCTGAGGAAGGCAGAAGCATAAGAATGTCACGAAATGAAGGAATTACTGAACTAACAGTGTGTTTTAATGACAAACATATTTTAAGCTTGGTACTGGATTAGGTTTGAGGAGACTCAGAAAAATGAAAAGTCATTAGTGATCTATTTAAGTTAACAAAGCCAACATCAAAGGGTCAAAAACAACAATGCTGTGTTTACAAAAATACAGCCTAAAATCTTTTATTTAAACTGTGTTACTACAACATCCCAGTATATAATGGACAGAACTGCTTCTTATAAACTGGGCATGATTAAGCATACAACACTGTTTGCAGATGTCATCTGACCACAATGGGGGTACAGTAATGTAGTCAGAAAAAGCAAATATTTACACGGCCAACCAGTCACAAATTGTTGCACATCTGTATGGGACAAAATTCCTATAGTCACAAAACAGGTGATTTATATTGCCTGTGAAGTAAACAGCTTTAGCACCAAAGCAGAGCAGTCACAAAACAATTAAGTGCAAACTACCAATGTTGTAATGACAAATGCAGTGCTCAGAGTCTTGAATTCTAAGCTTACAAGATGAGTTGTCAGAAGATCAGACTGACATTTTGAAAGGTATACTGACTTATTATGTTGTCTTAGTTGTATTCTGCGTCAATATAACACTAAAGTTAAAACCAGAGAGTTGCACTACCGCAAAGGAATGAGAATTGTGTCCAAGTAAAATACTGAGACACTTGCAGCCTCACCCAATACCTGTATGGCAATTTAACTGGAATTAAACCAGAAAAGATGAGAATCTGCATAGATTCACCAGCGCTACATAAGACTATTCTAAGGAAAAATTTGTCATTTAAGACTGTTGAAAAGACCAGTCTATGGCGGCACAAACTAAATACTTTCAAATCAAAGCTGTACATTATTCAACAAGCTATCAAACTCACAGACTCCTGAGAATGCTGTTTGGCAGTTCTTCAGCACCAGAGGTCTTTCAGAGAACCATTACAAAAATATTAATATTTGAAAGGTGGTGTAAACATCACTGATGATGGAAGGGTTTGGAGTGAAACCAAAATGGAGCATGAAGACAAAGAAGTTGCTGGAAAGATCAGAGATTTAAAAATGAACAGTCAAACACCTATTGCATTACAAGTATTAAAACAAACACGAGAAGTCTTTAATCAAGCAGTACAACTCAGTCCTGATAAAAACGAGAACATTTTTTTTTTGCGTATTTGAATTAAAGTCAGCTATACAAGCACTACTAAGATTTCCAGGTACAGTTCACCTGTTGCTCAAATGTATCCCATCATACTAAACACGTGTCTATGCCTCTAAGAAGATTGCTTAAGGAAGACAGAGTAGCACTGGGAGAAGGATCAAGACGAATTAGCAATTATAAAGAAATTAAAACAATGACATAATCTTGAACTGTTCATTATTATTACAGAATGGGCAAACTGCACATTAAACCCTGACTGGAGAGTGAATGTTCTGAAGCAGGGTGTTATTGTACAGGTAAATACATGATGAATCAAAAGTTTGCCACTTCATGGCACATATTAAACTGCCATGAAGCTTAAACAGTAAAGAAGCAAATGCACACCATTTTTTATGTTTGCTAAACAGCTTTTTTTGCTTTTATGTTGTAAAGCGATCATAAAATTAAAAAAAAATGAACTTAAGTGTGTGTGTGGGTGGGTGTTTGAGCACGTGAGAGTGTAAGCAAAAGTTAGTGTGAGAGAGAGACATACAGAGAGAGAGCTGACTGCAACAGGCAGTCCATTTGCATGCATTTGTTTAAAAACAGAGAAACTTAATGTTTAACATTGTCTGCCTGTATTAATTAGTTATTTTCCTGCAAAAGAAATGTGTAGCATTATCAGCAAAACCAGGGACATTTTTTTCTAGGGGGATGGCGGATGGGAAAAGTAGAAATGCCTTAATTCTATATATAGTTATTTGTTTATAACTTTTTTTTTTTTTTTTACAATCCACTTCTCATTACACATGACCATTACAGAAAAACTGGTAATGTTGGTTTTATACATTGTGAGCTGTACTGTTAATCTCTGTACATAAAAAAGTTATGTACTCACCATAACATTCCATCTGTACTGTCCACTTTCATTCTTCCTCAACAAATGGGTTTGGGTCCGATCTGACTCAGCTGCTTTTTCCAGCTGATGGAACACACCGAAACCCTTGAGCTTCTCCCCTGTCCACAATGCACTAGTCCCCTAACATACCTCAGATCTGGTTTGCTGCCTTTAAACCTGTACAACATAAAAAGATGATGAAATAATAGCATCTGGAGCTCAAACAAACAGTGGTTCCTTCAGCATCTTCCAATCCTTCCAAAAGTTAAACTGGTAGGGGGATGAATGGAGGGCAGTTGAAGAATGAAAATGGACAACACAGATGGAATGTCATGGTGAGTACATAACTTTTTTTTTATTTGATTTTGTCATTTTCATTTGCTCCTCAGCAAATGGGATAGAGCCCCCAGCTACCTAAATCCCAGGAGAACTCTAGGAAAGGATATTCCTGAGGACCACTGAGAGAAGACCGTTCCTTCCTTAGAGACCAGATCCAATTTGTAATGGGCAATGACGGTATGAGAATTAGCCCAAGCTGCAGTTGCACAAATATCATCCAAGGAAGATCTGGTAAAAACACAGAAGTTGCCATAAACATTGTGGAATGAGTTTTGGTAAAGGCAAACCTGATATTTTGTAAATAAAGGAAATGCAATCAGTACTTGGCTAAAGTCACTTTAGTAACTGGTTTGCTCAATTTTGAATACGAAAAGGAGAAAAATAATTGCTCTTAGTTCCTGACATTTTTTGGCCTATGTAAATAAAAATGAAACTGTCTGCGAACACCCAACAGATGCAGCATATATTCTTTGTTTGAAAAATTTGGAATGAAAACTGGAAGGTTGATAGCTTGATTGATATTGGACTCTGTCACCATCTTAGGAAGATAGGATGGGTTGGTTTGTAAGGATACCCTATATCCTTATGAAAAATCAAATAAGGATTGTTAGGAGATTGGGCCTGAAGTTCTGAGACTCTTCTAGCAGAGATAATGGCCACTAAAAAGAAAGTCTTCCAGGTTAAAAAATTTAGTTCACACTTAAATGACAGTTCAAATGTGGCATGTGTCAAGGATTGCAAAACTATTTAAATCTCACAGGGGAGTGGGATCTTTAAACGGGGGGTCTAAGAACAAAGTTTCCCTTACAAAGGCCTTACAAAGTTTGGAAGAGACTACAGATGAATTATTTATGCTTATGGGAAAATTAGAGATGGCAGCTAGTTGAACTTTAATAGCCGAAGAGCTATTACAGTCATTAAAAACTGCAGCAAAAAACTCCACAATTTTAGATACTGGTGCTGAAAAGGGATCAATGGTTATTTGCTGCACCCAGAAAACAAATCTTTTCCATTTACTTCTGTAAATTTTCCTAGTGGAAGCTTTATGGGGAGACAAAAGAAAGTGGCAGACAGGGAAGGACAGCCTGGGCTGTTTAGCCATCACTGAAAGTGGAGAAACCATGCAGTCAACTTTAGGCCTAGAACATCTGGGTGTGCCATGTCTGTCGGGTGAGACAGAAGGTCTGGGATTGGATCCAGAATCCATGGGGGGGGGGGGGGTGAAGCAGATGAGGCCAAAGAAAAGGAAACCAAATCTGTTAGGCCAATAAGGGGCAATAAAGATAACTGAGCTCTTCAATTAGGTTCATAGGTTCATAGGTTCATAGGTTTATACTAGGCTATCTGCCCTAAGGCAATTATAAGCCTAGCCCAAATTATTGTGGCTTACGCCACCCCTTATATGAAAAAATACTGTGCCCATTAGTTTGTTGTGCCTCTGTCCAGCAGTGACAGAGTTGATTCCTGGGGTAAACCTACGATCTCCCATCCACAGGTCTAGATTTCTCTTGAACAGAGTCAGCGAGGTGCTCTGCCTCACATGGACCGGGATTTTATTCCACAGCATAGGGAGTCTCTGAGTGATAAATCTATCCCTCCAGCACGTCCTATTTATATCCGTGCTAAGGTTTAAGTCGCTTGCTCTAGTGGTTTTGGTGGATTTGGATTTTTTGAGGTGGAGCATGTCCATTAATTCCGGGTTGGACATGGCCTTGTATGTCAGGCACATGTCACCTCTGAGCAGACGGTATGCGACTGAATAGAGCTGGAGTTTCTTCAATCTGGCAGCATATGACAGATTTTGGAGTCCTTTATCCTTTTGGTGAGGAACTTTGGGGTCTCTCCAATTGCTGCAGATGTCGGGTGAGATACATCCCGAATGGGGCATTGTACTCGATCATTGGTCTGATAAGTGAAGAGTACAGGGGAACAATGACCTCACTAGATCTGGATGTGAATCCCTTCATGATCAGGTGGGCAATGTAGAAGGTCTTTCTAACCACTTTAGCAATGTGAGTGTCAAAAGAAAGGCCACTGTCAACCTGGGTCCCCAGGTCCCTGATAACCTCTTCTGTGCTTAGTGGATTGCCACCTATATGGTAGCTTGGGGTTACCTTGTTTTTCCCGAAGGGTATGACTATACATTTTTTGGCGTTTAACTTCAGGCCATGGCTCTGGCACCAGCTATCTGTTTCCGTGAGTCCCTTCTGAAGGATATCCGTGTCCGATGCACTTTCCACTATGCTCGCCAGTTTGCAGTCGTCTGCAAACTTTGTCAGCCAAAGTCCTCCCATGTTGGCCTGTACTTCTGAGAAGTAGATGCCAAACAATAGGAGGCCAAGGACCGAGCCCTGTGGGACACCACTTGTGACCGGCTTGGAGTCTGACACAGCGCCAGCAACTCTAACCCTGTGGGTTCTGTCCTTAAGCCAGTTTGCAACCCATCTTGTGACATATGGGTTTACATTTAAGCTGGTAAGTTTTTCTACAATACCAGTGGGGTATTGTGTCGAAAGCCTTTGCAAGGTCAAGGTAGGCTGTATGGACTGCCTTTCCCTCATCAATGGCCTTGGTGACTTGTTTCGAAGAAGTCAACCAAGTTCAAAAGGCATGATCTTCCCTTGACAAAGCCAAACTGGGTCGGGTCCAATGTCTGCAAGTCCCCTATATCTTTGTTTATGAGCTCCATTATGATCCTCTCCATAGCTTTGCAGACTAGACTTGTTAAGCTTATGGGGCGGTAATTACCAGGGTCCGTAGAGGCACCGCCTTTGTGGAGTGGGACCACAGTTGCCGTACGCCACTCCTTGGGCACGTATCCTGTGGTAAGGCTGAGATTAAACAGCTGGATGCTTTCTGAAGAAATATGGGGATTAGAGGGGGTAGGCATAGAGGAAACCGGGGGGGGGGGCAATCATGGAATAGAGTGTCCCTCAGTCACTCTCCCAGTGGGGAAATCAGGGCAAAGAACCTGCTGCACTTGTTGAGGGGAGATGCAAAGAGGTTGCAGCAAGGTTGGCCCCACTGACGGAAAATCTTTTCTGCAACATTAATGTTGAGTGGCCACTCATGAGGCATCAGAGTGGACCTGCTTAACTTGTCTGCTATCACACTGGATTTTCCCGGAATGCACATTCTTATTAAAAACTGGCTAAGGATGCCCACTGGCACACACTCAGTTTCTCGACACAGGGGGGCAAGATTGGGTCCTCCTTGTTTAAGTGCCAGACCACTGACAATGTCAATCTGAACTGCAACAGTTCCGGAGGGAAGTGCATCTTGAAAAGCCTACAACACTAGGACAACAGCTCTGATCTCCAGGACATTTATATGCAAGCTGGCCTCTCTGGGGGACCATGTGACTTGGAGGGTCTTTCCCAAGAAAAGACCCCCACCCTATCTGGGAAGCATCCATGGTAACTATGGCCTTGGGCTGAGGGAGAATAAAAGAACAACCTTACACTACCTGACCAGCGTATATTCAGCACAGGAGGAAATGCTTGGCTGCAGGCCAGAGTTATCTTGATTTGGGTGGATAAAGGTTGGTGAAGAATGGGCCATTGAGTTGCTAGGGTCCACTGAAGACTTCTCATGTGATATCTTCCTAGTGGAACCAAAATTATCACACCAGATATTGACCCCAATGCGTGAAGGATCAGTTAAGCTGAAAGAGAACTTTGAATGATCTTTCTGATCTGGAATTGAATGATTTGAATCTTTAATGGAGGGAGTGAGGCTCCAATAAACTGTAAAATCTGAGCTGGTTAAAGTTGAGATTTTTTTGTGACTGACAGTAATTCCCAAATGAGAGCATAACTGGAGTACATAATCTTGTGCTTTGATAAGACTACGCCTGGTCGGAGTGGTTATGAGCCAGATGTCCAGATATTGAAATGCACTGAATTCCTGTAGCCTCAAGAGAAATGCTACTACTGCCATACATTTGGTGAACACCCCAGGGGGCTGTAGTGAGACCAAAGGGCAGAGTTCTGAAATGGAAATGACTGGTTCCCAGCCAGAAGTGTAGCTATCTTTTGGAGTGCCTGTTCATTTTGATGTGACAGTACGCATCCTGAAGATCTATCGAGTACATCAAATCATCCTTAAGCAAAAAGGGCAGAATGGATTGAACTGTGACCATCCAAAACTTGGTGTACTAGGACCGACTTGTTCAGAATGCCGAGATCCAAAATTGGTCTCAGGTTTCAGCACTAAAATGAATCCTGAGTAAGTTCCGGACTCTCACAAAGGTTGCTGATGCATACACACATTTCCTGAATCTGTCCAGCACCCCAAACTCCCTGTTAGTTAAGATGGAAAGGGACTTTATTCTGATAGTTCCTTTTTCGTGGCTGCCACTACAACCATAGCATCAGCTGGTACTGCCTTAATCAGAAGTCCCTGTCCTTTGGTGGTGCCAGGATCCTGCCTGGTCTTTTGGGAATCGGCTCAACAGAATCAGGTTCCATCCATGCCCATCGAGAGATCAAATCAATTCGCTCATCAGTGGGTGGAGTCAGCCAGGAGGCAGATGGGTCAGCTCCACAAGCCTCAAGCAATACAGATTTCCTCTTGGGAAGGGTTGTCAGTAGACCATTCACCTTTTTGCTTGAGAATTTCTAGAATGTCTCCAAAGGAAATGTCATCAGGTGGTGATCTTGGGGACCCTACCCCCTCATCAAAGTTCGTATCCTCTGTGACAGACTCTTGAGGGGAGTCTAAGTACCTCCTCTTGCACTTTTTCTTCTTAGGAACTTCTTTAGTAGGATGTTCTACTGAAGTATCAGAAGAGATCAGTATACCCTACTGGGTATCTTGGTGACTTATCTGGACTGGCTCTCCCTGAGGCATAGGAAGTTGAGGCTCAAGATGCAAAGACAACTTGGGCTGGGAGGTAGGAGCCGAAGGGGGGGGGGTACAGTTGTGTACACTTACCATAAATGTAGATGTTAGAATGTATTCACTGTTGCAGTCATCACAGTTGGGTTATCTGCCTGCAGGTAGCCCTTAGTTGGCCCGAATACCAGAGTCTTAGGATTTCTACGTCAGATGCAGTTGCTTCTTCCATGACGTCAGGGGTATAAAACAGGCAGTCGACACCATTACATCAGTTTTTCTTGCCCCAAATATCAGGAGCCCCCAAATAGGAAGCTAGTATATGGTGGGGAACACCACGAGTAAAAAGTAAATACCAATGCTATTAGGAATGGCCACAGAGAGGAGCGGTAGAAAGACAGAGAAAGCCAGGGGGCTGGAGGGAAGGAAGCCAGGACTGCAACAGTGAACACACTTGAACATCTACATTTATGTTAAGTGTACACAACTGTACTATGTTCTTCGTGTTTCACTGTTGCAGTCATCACACTTGGGTTGATTCCCAAAGCTGAGGAAGGGTGGAGGCAGACAAGAAGTGATAGGGCTGGCTAGTAGGCCTTGCAAGACTGCTGTAGCAAATCCAGCTCTGGATTTAGAAAACATTGGTAAGTGGTAATGCTTGGTGAAGGTGTGTATAGAACTCCAGGTTGCAGCTTCCAGAATGTCCCTGGTAGGGGCTCCCCCTAGTGGAATGTGGTCTGATCCCCTATGGGGTAGGTTTTCCATGGTGCTTGAAGCAGAATGCAGTGTGCTATCCACTTGGAAACACTTTGCTTTCAAATGGCCTTACCCTCTGCCCCTGTAGCAAAGCTGACTAGCAGCTGGTCAGATTTTCTGAAAGGTTTGGTCCTGTCAAGGTAGAACCTGAGCTATCTCTGCACGTCCAAGGACAGGATCCTTTCCCCTTTAATCTGAGGGTTAGGGAAGAAGGTTGGCAAATGGATGGATTTGGTTTAGAACCACACTGGACACCACCTTAGGCATAAAGGATGGGTTAGTCCTGAAGGAAACCCTGTCAGCATGGAAAATAATGAAGGGTTCCACAGCCATTAGTGCCTGTAACTCAAATACTCTTCTTGCTGAAGTTATAGCTAAAAGCAGGGCTGTTTTCCAAGAGAGGAATTTTAACTCTGCTGAAGCTGCAGGTTCAAAAGGGGGGAGTGTGAGCTTTTCCAGTACAAAGTTAAGGTCCCAGGCAGGGGTAGGTGCTCCCCTAGGGGGGCCTTAGGTTGTTAGCCCTTCTCAGGAACTGTTTGATGAGAGGGTGAGAAAAAAGAGGTGGCTCAGTATTATAATGAGCTGAAATGGCAGAGGCATGAATCTTAATGGAGGAGAAGGATAAGCCTCTGTGGAGTAGCTCTGCTAAGTAATCTAGGATTAGAGGTAAGGAGGGCACTGCTGTGTCCTTCTCTTGAGATGGATTCCAAGAACAATATCTTTTCCACTTTTCAGCATAGGATTTCCTTGAGGGTTGCTGGTGGTGTATTCAAGGGATAAGCCAGGCTGCAAGGTTTAGGGATTACAATTGTGGATGCAGAATCTGTCCCTCCTGCTGAGACAGCAGGGTAGGAGTCTGGTGAAGGTGACAGGGTGGCACTGTTGTCAGACTGCGGAAGAGTGGGTACCAGTGCTGGCGTGGCCAGTCTGGGGCATTAAGTATTGCCCTTGGCTTGTCCTGTTTTATCTTGAGTAGTACTTTTGAGAGGAGAGGCAGAGGGGGAGAGGCATAAATTGAGAGGTTTTCCCATTGAAAGGATATGGCATCCACCTTCCAGGCCCTGCTGTGAGGGTTCCTGGTGCAGACTTTGCTGAATTGGTGGTTCTCTGGGGAGGCAAATAGGTCCACCTCCGGTATCTCCCACCTCTGGATCAGAAGGTTGAAGGTGTTTGACTCCAAAATTCCACTCGTGTGGGTCTAGGAGATTTCTGCTTAAGACGTCTGCCAGTGGATTTTGTTTGCCTGGCAGGAGTTGAGCTTGTAGATGCACATGGTTGTTCAAGGCTGTGTTCCAAAGAGCCATGGCTAACTTGCAGAGTGGGTAAAAATGGGTTCCCCCCTGCTTCTTTATGTACCACATAACTGTGGTGTTGTCTGTTTTAATAAGCAGTTGTCCTGGAAGGATTAGGTATTTGAAGGCTGTTAGAGCATTCTGTACAGCTAGCATCTCTTTTTGATTGATGTGCAGGATAATCTGGGCTGGGCTCCAGTGGCTCTGAATGCACTTGCCTGGCATGTAAGCCCCCCCATGCATAGTCTGATGAGTCTGTTGTCAGGGTTTGGATGGCGAGGGGTTGAGTGAAAAACAGTCTTCTGTTGTGGTTGCATGCTTCTGCCCACCAAAGGAACTCTGCCTTTAGACAAGCTATGATTGGAATGACTGTAAGTACCACTGAAGTTACCTCATATGCAGTCTTGCATATGGAATTAGCAGAATACATGAGGCCATGAACCCTAGGGCTTTCAGTATTTTTCTTGCAGATAGTGGGGTTCTAGTGGCCATTCATTTGAAGTAGTTTGTCAGATAGACCTGCTTTTCTGAAGTGAGAAATGCCATCTTGGAAGTTGTGTCCAAGTTTGCTCCCAGGAATACAATATTTTGACTGGGCACCAGTTGTGATTTATTTTCATTTATGGTGTACCCCAATGAAGTGAGAAGTTTTTTTTACAAATGCCAGGCGCTGAAGTAGCAATTCCTGACTGCCCGCCTGAATCAGGCAGTCGTCAAAGTATGGGAAAATTTGGATATTTCTCTGCCTGCAGTATGCAATGGCTGGAACCAGGCACTTTGTGAATACTCTGGGCACAGTAGATAAGCCAAAGGGAAGTGCAGAGAACTGAGAGTGCACACAGCCTGCCCTGAAGTGGAGATATGTTTTGCATGACTCCCTAATGGGGATGTGCAGATAAGCTTCTTTTAAGTCTACAGTGACTAACCAGGCATCCTTGGCTAACATAGGGAAAAGCTGTTGCAGGGTAAGCATCTTGAATTTTGGGACCACCAGAAAGGTGTTGAAAGCTGACAGATCCAGGATTAGGCGCCAAGAGCCCTCTTTCCTGGGCACCAGGAAAAGTCTTGAGTAAAAACCCTGCCCCCTTTGTTCTACTGGAACAGGTTGAATAGCTCTGATATTGAGCAGAGAAAGTACTTGCTTCTGAACCTCTGCCCACTGGTTTGGAAGAAGGTCTGGAAACCCGCTTGGGGTTGGCAGTGTATGGAAGTAGAATCTGTACCCCTGGGATACAATGTTTAGGACCCATCTGTCCTGAGTAATGGACATCCAGTTTTTTGCATGAAGGGCAAGTTTTCCTCCTAGGGGCACAAGTACTTGGGCAGGGATGGGAAAGATAATTGAAAAGTCATTGTGAACTTTTTCCATAAGGGGGTGGCTTACCACTCCCTGTTTTTGAGGTGGGGGCACTCCACTGTTTAGATCTCTGCATACCCTGAGACTGTAGTCTGGGTGGCCTGTTTCCCCTGGGTTTGGCCTGAAGGCCTGGAAGGGGCTGGAAAGGACCAGTTTTTAGAAGGCCAATGCCTACTGAATCAAAGCGGTTTTGCTTTTTCTTCCATCTTTTTAAGAACCTCTTCTGCTTTGGTGCCAAATAAAGTGTCCTTATTTAAAGGAGCATCTGGTAATTTGGATTTGACATGATGTGGCAAGGTTTGTTCCTTCAGCCAAGCATGCCTTCTCAGTACAGACCCAGTGACTGCAGCCCTGCAAGACGCTTCTAGGGCATCAAAGCCACACTGCAAAGTATGACTACTAACTTGGTTTGCAGAATGCATTAGCTCCTGTAAGTCTATTTTCTGCACTATCTGGAAGTAACACCATTGTTTGTTTAATTAGTTCCATAATATGCTACTGGTACTTTAACATGTGAAACTGGCAATTCAATGCCCTGATGGCAAGAGTTGCAGAGGTATATACCTTCTTACCCCATCTGTCTAAAGCTCTGGAATCCCTGTCTGAAGGGGTAGGATTTTTGGCTGTAGTAGCCTTAATACCTTTAGGTCCCTGGGAAATGGTCTCTGGATCCGCAGTAGGATTCTTGAAGAGAAATTTGTGGGAATCAGGTACTCTGCAGTACCTGTCAGGTTTTGTAGGGGATGGGGGTAAAGTATCTGGAGTAAGACTGGATTCCATAAAAACAAGCTATAACACCCAGGACAGGGGGTATAGCTAGAGGCCTGTGGTGAGGCAACTCTATAAATTTTCTGAGTCTTTTTTTGGACTGAGGGTAGTCTTGGCATTCCCAGCGGAAATGCTCTCTTAAAGTATGCAAGATTTCACCAAAAGAAAAATCCTCTGGAGGGGAGGCAGAGGGAATGGATTCCTCTGCATCTGAATCCTTATAGATTGATAAGGGCATGGCCTGATAATCAGAAGGGTCAGAGTCATCGGACTCCTGGTCTGTAGACTCAGAATTCTTTGTCTCTTAGCAGGGGAAGGCTGGCTTCCACTAATTAGTGTAATAAGGTCTTCAGCCATTCTAAGCATTTGTTTTTGTGGCATGAGAGCTTGAGCATGCGATTTGGTCATTGGTTTTCTAGACAGAGTGCGTACTCTGGGCCTCAGAAACTCGGTAGTTTTAGTTAAAAACTAAGTTGCTGGTTTAATTCGAACATCGGTAGGTCTGAATACACCCTCAGAAGCAGGTGCCTGTACAGCGACTCCAGACCCATCCAAGGTAGAGACATCCTCAGGTTCCATAGTCGAAGAAGCATCTTGCGGCATACCTGACTCCGAATGGGTTTCAGCAGAGGCCTGCAAATCTATAGAAGTGGGCATCAGGGGCTGCAAAGGCACCTCACTGAGTACTGGTGGACTGGCAACTAGCTTAATGGAAGCGTCGTCGGCAGTTTTGGACCTATGCGGTCTGTCTCTGTCTTTACGTTTTTTCAGAAGATCGGTAGTCGGATGGCTTATCGAAGCCATTTCGGAATACAGAGAATGAGAGCGAAAGTATTTAGCAACAAAGACAGCCTGATGATGAATAGTTCCGACGTTAAGGCACAAAACCAACAGCGAGGGACATCGTGGTCTGGGCCTAAACAAGTGACGCAGTAAGAATGAAACTCTCTGTGAGGTATTTACTTTCCACAGGCAAGACAATTGTTAACTTTTTCTGACATCGGTTAGAGCAAGAAAAAAGTATCCCCAACAGGATATTCAGTTTTAGAAGACTTCAGGATTACAAACTCGAAAAACTAAAATTTCAGGTAGCGGCCGACGGGCACTTGTGAACTGCTTCTGCTTCGGGCCCCTCCTTGGCAATAATGACTGATGTAATGGCGTCGGCTGCCTGTTTTATACCCCTGACGACCTGACATCATGGAAGAAGCAAGAGCATCTGACGCAGAAATCCTAAGACTCTGGTATTCAGGCCAACTGAGGGCTACCTACAGACAGATAACCCAAGTGTGATGACTGCAACAGTGAAACACAAAGAACATCATCTGATCTTTGGGAGCAGAGAAAGCTCTCTCTACTACCTTGAAGGCAGAATGTCCTGGACAGAAAGAAGCTGACTGCTCGAAGAAGACATTCTTCTGGACCATCAGCTCCATTTGACCTAAAGGCAAGCCACTCGAGAAAGGAGTCAGAGCTGAGCTGCCCAGTGCCGGGGCTTGGAGGGGCAGAGACAGCTCTGACAACTTTGGAGTCTACTCCAACACCCCAGATCTGGCATCGATTCTATGGGTCCAAACTGCTCAGAGCCAGTCCAGTCAGATGCCACTGAAGTCAAAGATACCACGATCTTCGAATCTGATGTGGACGCCTTCAGGATCCTTGGATCCAACTGCTCTGAAACCAAAGGGTGGATCATAGGAGTCAGAACTGTCAGGGTAGTACTCACAAAGATCTCTGGACCTGATGGGGTCACAGACAGCAGAACACCCATTTGTTTCGAGAGGAACTTCCTCATCATCCTGCCCATGTTGGCATTAGACCTTTGGAGGAACAAGAGGAAGATGCTGTGGATGATGCTTAGAGTGGTAATGCTTGGGAGACATGTCTAGGAAGGGATAAGGGAGAAAGGATAACACCGGATCCAAGACCAGAGGAGATTTAATCTGTGGCGATTTATCCGATTTTGTCTTTGGATCCAAAGGAGTCAGATCTGAAGGTTTCAAAATCTTGCTACGCAGTTCTGAGACTGGAGTCAAGGAACTTGTAGGATCCTGGGAATGCTTCTTAGCCTCTTTATTCTTGGATTTTTAGGGGTTTGAGCCCCAGATGATGCTTTGGAAGATTTAGAATGAAGCAGCCCTCTCAAGATTGACTGAATGCTTTACATATGTTGCAAGCAGACTCTAAATATGCAGGACCAAGGCAATATACACACTTAACAGTCTGCATCAGAAAGTGGTACTTTATGGCTGCAGGCCATACATTTTTTAAAAGCCAGAAAGTTTCTTGCCCATTATCTAATATAAAGGAAAAAACTTAGAGATTCTTTTTATGAAATAATGTCAGAAAAGGGGAAGAAAAACATATTACCAATGATTGTAATTGTAAGATGTACTTAGAAATACAAAAAAAAAAAAAAAAAAGATTGCCAACTATGGTAGACTTGCACAACTAACAAAGCAGAAGGGACGATAAGTACTTTTAAGGTAAAGGTTTTTAATAAAGAAATACACTCACAAACACTGCTACCTGAGAGTTTGCAGTGACCACGTTCGTAAGTGAAGGCAGCAAATGAGATCTGAGGTACGTTAGGGGGACTACTGCATTGTGGGTAAGGGATGAGTTTGAGAGTTTCAGTGTTCTGCTTTTTCTAGCTTGTGGAAGATTGAACTTTCCGAAAGCGCTAACCTATTAAAGTTTGTGTTCGTTGTGCCTGGAGCAGCTAGTCCTGGTTTTTTGTTTATCTAGCTTGTGGAAGAGTCAGACCTGAGGATAGTATTCAAACTAATTTGTTGAGGAACAAATGAAAATGACAATAACAGATTTATATATTTCAGGTGAATCAGCAACTTCTGAAGTGCCACCCAGTAAGGAGGAAAATCATCCTACCTAGTCCATCATTTAAATGCATTTAATAGCCTTATTCCCTTATCCTTGCTCTTCCACACCTGTCACATGCCCTCTTAAACACCTCTACAAATTCTCTACCCAGAAGCATTCTCCTATAAGGGGAGTAGGCCCATAAAGTATCTAATCTGTCTTTTTTTCTTGTATGCCCTATGGACCCTCTTCTTCCTTGTGGCAATGTAGTTACATCCTAGGTGTGGACATGCAATGGGGGCATTGTAGCACCCCCCCCCCCACTTGAGCAGTAGCTCAGTCATGTCCACACCTGCCAACTCCCTACAATCTGCTGCATGTAACTCCTCCTCTGTTCTGTCTATACACATTGATCCTTTTAAATCTCTCCAACATGAACTATGTCCTCCCCTCTCTTCTGATCTTTACTCTGATGATCTCAACACTTCTGTACTTTTTAGACATCTCTCCTCTTGCAACCCACATAACCTTTCAAGCATCCTGATACCTTTTTTTGTGGAGAACCTCCAGAGCCACACACACACACACACACACACACACACACACACACACACACACACACACACACACACACGGACCTATCAATGTGTGGCTTGCTTGCCTATGACCTGATACAACTGAAACAAGCTGTAATCTCTTGGACAATTCAGCTCAGAAGTATGCAGACTACTGCTGCACACACAAACTCTGCTACTAGCATCCGCATCACGTGACAGTAGCATTCCCATTCTTCAACTGTGTTGCCATCAGTTCCAATTCCTTAGCCTGATACTTAATGCCAGGAATGTCATGGCTCAGTAGTACTTGTATTTGTACTAAACTTTAATTGCCATCTTTTTTCCCTCTTGATCAGTCTTCTTCTGTCCATCCTCCACTGGCTCTGTCTTCAATAAAGATGCTTCTTCTCTCAGACAGGTCTAAAACACATGAACTGAAAAGAAATGAAACCTAAGAGTGAACCCCTGCAGCACTTTACAAGTTACACTCTTCTTTCCTGACATCAACATCTTCATCACAAACTGTGTTCTATATTCAAACAAGGAAGCAGTGTCTTGGACTCGGCCCCTTCTCTAAACCCTGCAGTTTTTCCAGCATCGGGCTCTGTGGGACAGTGTCAAAGGTCTTTGTGATTTCCCTGCAGACTACATACATTATGTACCTTGTCTTGAAGGTTCTTCTGTAACTCAGCCATAAAACTGGATTAGGTTTCTCTGATGGCTCCTACTGATGGAGAACCTATGTTGGCTGTCCTGAGACTTGCTCTTTCTAGGAAAGCAACAATATCCTCCTGAACTCTCCATCACTTTTCCTGAAACTGCTGTTAGGCCAGCTGGCCTTTGATTCCCAATCCATTCCATGCACAAGAGTACAAAGTCTTGCCACCTTCAGTCTTTGAGCATTTCTGCACTGGTCATTGATCTGCTGAAGACCTCTATTACAGGAACCACTGGTACATTGAGTACCCTCAAAAGTTCCCCTCTATGCTTCTTTCATCTCCAACCTGGTATCTGCATCCACTGAGCTTTCCATTCTGCACAACCACCCTACCTCTAGTATTCTTTATGAAGATTATGCAAATAATTTATTCAACAGGTCTAACTTTTCTGCGAAGCCCCACCACCACCTTTAGGCTGACCAAGCCAATCTTTTTTTTTACTACAGAATGAAATGGATTTGTTCCCCATGTGCTCACTACCTTTTGACTTGTTCCCTTGCTGCTCTCAATTCTTCTGTTGCCCTTCTGGTCCCCTTCTTACACTTGCCTCCACCATCTCTCCATCTTACCACTTTTCATATGCTCTAGTCCCACAGTTATTCAATTATCTTATTCATTCCTCTGACTTCTACATCCCAGTTCATCTCTTCCCTTACCCCAGGCAAAATAATCCACTCACCCAAGATCTTATACCATTGTCTTTCTTAAATCTTCTTAACCTTCTTTCTGACCACAAAGTAGTGTGACAACTGCTTATGTGTGCCTTCAGCTGGACATCTCAGATACCTGCCTGCTTAGCTAGCACTACATTCATAATTTTATCACTTCTGGTAATGACTAGCACCACCTGGCTGAGCCAATCATGGTCCAACATCTCAAATAACTACTAATCACACCACCAGGAGCTTAACATCCTCCAGATGACTCTGGCAGATTTAACTCTGTCATACTCTTCTTTCCTCAACATGGTTGGGGGCACAGCCACCTGCACCTCCCGCCTTGGTCCGCTTTAAATATGGGGCACTCATCCTAGGCACAGACACAACTGTTTTGAGCCCTTAACTGTATCGACAGTTCTCCTCCATGACCTTAGAACTGATGCACTTTTCTGCACACCAGTACCTACCCCCATTACTTCTCCTTCCAGTCAGTTCTAAATAACTTATTAATTAGTATTCACCATGCTCTACCACATATGGTCAATGGCCACACAACATCCCTCCAACAGTCACAGCTTGCATCTCAGCGTTCTTGTAATACACACTAATACTCATGCATGCTTTCATGTTACTTGTTTGTCTGCTACATTCTGTGCCTGACTGCTCCTCATCTACTATCCATGCACTTTTCATCCTCTTCTGTTTCTCTAATGATTCTTCCCCAACTCCATCTAAGTATAAAGGTACAGTTACTGAAATATCCCTTGTTAAATACTCTAGAAATGCTCAGAGGTGGTTATAGCGTATTTACATCCGGTTACCTGTCATACACCATTCCTACTCATCAATGGCACAGCCATTCATTATACTCCATAATCCTTGCTCTTTTTCAAAGTGCTGATTCCTACAGTCAAAATTTGTTGGAATGCTGTCTCCAACAGCCTAACTTTGCACTTTCATGCATTCACCATCACACTACTTATCACCAGTGCACACCACCACATAAATTAACCCCCCACTCCCCCCTTCAGTGACCCAAACTTAGTCACGTCCTCTCATGCCTTAAGTCTGTGCCACACAATGATTTCACTGTAATCTAGTCTTTATTGACTTCACTGACAAAACAGTAAAATTTCCTTGGCAACCAAATATTCAGGTAGCAACACTTTGCCCTGTTGTGACCTCTCATCTGTAAACATCCTACCTTCCAGTTCCTCAATGATTGGCTACTTCACCATCTGTGCTACATCAGAGATCTTTCTTGCTCAACCTCTACTCTTCCTACAAGCCTTATCCTCTGTCTTCCAGTAGCAGTTGAAAAATGGACTATCCTTTTTCTCCCACCAACCTTGCTGACTTGGGTCTCTTGAGGCAGTGCATCAATTGGCCTCATGTATACAGACAAACCTCTACTAATAACACACACTAGTACAGAGTGCAAAAGATGTATTTACACCAAGAATCTAGAATCCACATTCTCTCTCACTCAAAACAGTAACACAGAGAAGTGTCAACTCACCCACCCCTACATATTCACATAGTACCACTATTCTTACACATACCACTACTCATACACATGGTACGCATCAAACACGTAAATACAAATATATGGAGGTTCTCTTGAAAAACTTACTGAAACACTGGAGACCTCCAAAACACAAGACTGCTACAGCTAACACAGTCCCTACAGCACCCATGACACATAGCAACACCAGTGTCTGACCTACCAAGCCAGTAAGGAGTAATACTCAAAAAAACAAATTTTCTTGTCACTGGAGACTCAATAGTGAGACACACACATGTCCCACTCACCAGGACGGATAAGGAGAAAGTCACAGTCGGCTGCCTGTCCGGTACCAGGATTAGTCAGATCACACATGCACTCAGGTCTCTCAGCGACAAGTACCGTTATGACGGTCATAGGTCATGTTGATATGAATGACCTGAGGTACAGCTCACTACACTATATGAAGGGAGAGACATGGTAGAGATCTCTTGAGTATTTGCCCCAGGCATGTATGTCCCTAGCCTTGATCAGCATACTACCCCCCCCCTTCCCCGAATGATGCCTCAGTATAAACAAAAAATGATTGATTTTGATAATTGGCTCATTGGTGTCATTCAAATGGAATCCAGTTCCTGTCAGCCTGAGAAGCCATGTTTGATAAACCTCGCTGCTTTAAATGGAATCCAGTTCGTGTCAGCCTGAGAAGCCATGTTTGATAAAACTCGCTGCTTTGCTGAGACTGTTTCCACCTGGCACCTCTAGGCTTTCGGCTACTGGCAAAGGCTCTTGCCTCTCCCATAGTGTCTGTTTTAGGCAAGTCTCAAAAACATTAAAGCTTTCTGCATAGCACACCTGATTAGTAAAGGCATTGCCTTGAGAGCAAAAGAAGTTATAACCCCCCTATACTAAGGCACTTATCCAGCCATAACAGAGTACAACGCCCTGTTAGGCATGTATGTACTAAGCACCTACAGCAATCAGAGACACCTCAGAGTTTTCTAACAAAGAAGATAAAGGGGCTCCAGCATGAGCCTTACGCAGACAGACTAAAGTCCCTGTCACTATGCTCTGTATTGTACAGACTTCTTAGGGGAGACTTATGCCTGGCCTACAGGGCAATCCAAGATCCAAACCTAATGAACTTGCTGGATATCCATAAATCAAATGGGGCTAGAGCTACCCGTTCCAGGGACCTAAATATGGCCTGCGACTTAAATAGGACATGCTGGAGGGACAGATTTACCTCCCAGTGACTGCCTTGTCTTTGTAACAGGCTACCCATTCATGGGAAACAGAGCACTTCTATGACACTGTTCAAGAGGAACCTGGATGAGTGGATGGGACACCGTAAATTCTTACCGGAGATAGAGCCCACAACCCTCCTAGACATGGACAGTCATCATGAAATGCAATCTTGGCTACTGACTAGCATTTCTATGGTATTACATTGGGATGAAATGGCTAAGCTTAAAATGACCTCCGGGTCGATAGCCTAGTAATCTCCTATGTTCCTACGGTCCTATATGTCTTACTAGAAACAACAATTTGATATCATCTGCTATCCTGTTTCACCAGTTTATTCTATAATAGTTTAACCTTTTAAACACCTTCACGAAGTCCTAAAATATGCATATATACTTCTCTCAAACTCACTTTCTAAATTGTGAGGCTCACTTTTAACAGGTTTGCATTCTCACACATTATTCAATACAGTCTCAATGCTCAAACCTGTTAGGATTCCTTACATATTTCCTTGAGCATGTTAAATTAATTTTCTCCTGGTATCAAACACCTCATGTTGTGATGCTCGCTTGTAACAGATGCTTCCATCTATCCTCCCAGTCCTTTAACAGTGTCTGTCCATAGATAATATTGTGAATATAGCACAGAAACTCCAATATCTTCACTGTCACTCGTAATCTTCACACTAAATTACTACATCTTTACTTCAATCCATACGTAATGTATTTTGTGGCATTCTTTTCAACCCACATTTTAAGAATAGGACTAAAATCACATTTGAAAAAGAAGGGAAAAGTATGCATTATTAAAGATCACATTACACACACACACACACACACACACACACACACACACACACACACACACACACACACACGTATATATCTCCTCAGAGGCAAAAAAACCCCCTAATTCTTATAACATTCTTTCATTTTATATTACGTGCATACACTATTCCTGTCAGAGAACTGATCCATCCAGGCTGTATAAGAAACCTAACAGATTAGCTACCGATTATGGATTCATCTAGCGCAGCACTCAGACCATTGAGGAACTATTATTTTTGTCTCTCTATTTAAATCTTTGAGGCTTGATACTGTCAATCCAGGAATTAAACAAAAAAGGACAAACAATATAGAGGGGTCTACTGTGGTGTCAGAAGCACTAAGGAATACAAGCCTTTGAAAAATTGGCACTGGTTAAATGAGTGCTTTAGATGGTGGGAAGGAAGTCTCCTAAAAGTGTTTTTTTTTCTCAAAATTTTTTTTATTAATTATATGAATAGCAAGACAATTAAACGATTATACATAACAAGAAGGCATAAACGAACATATAACAATTCATCTAGTGATAACAACCTTCATGAGATTTTGATAAGTTATTTAGAAATAAAACATACACCATATGTACACTATATACAAGTTAGGCAACCTGAGAGAAAAAAAAAAAAAAAAATATTTAACATTAACTATTTAATATGTTTAGAACCTTTTCTAACACAACCGTTCTAATAGCTTTTTTTTTGGACTTCCACCTAAGTATCTTTGAGCATCAATAAATTTAAAAGCCATTTTCTGGAAAGTAACCCATTTTAATTTAGAACGATCAATCCAATTTTGTATTATATAAAGTTTTAGTAATGAGCAAATAAATATGATAACATGAATATCAACTTTTGAAAGATGAATCAATGGAATATGTAGAATAGCAAATTCCCACGTCAACGTGGATTTTTGATATCCCATTTTCTGCAGTCTGACTTTCAAAGATGTCCACAATCTGTGAGAAAAATGACAACACCATAGAATATGAAGGAGGTCTGCTTGGGGATGAGAACAGCATGAACACGAAGGGGACTTATTTGGGTTAAATTTGTTTAATTTGATTGGGGTAAAGTAGGCATCATTATTAATCATTAATTGTGTGTATGCTAATTTTTTTAAAAGGGATAAATTCCTTAGTGTGTCTAATAGCCAGGACTTTCTGAGATTCTGACAATTGGGAATTATAATTCAACCAAACATTAGATAAAAGACAGTTGTGGTCCATCATTAAAGAATTAATTAATTTATATGAGTTTGAGAGCATTTTATCAGATGATGAAAGTGTTTTGATAATCGTGTTAAGGTTTTTCAATTGTGAGTCTATGGGGACCAGAGATACAAATTTGTTTTAAATTATTGCTCTTAGTTGTGTAAGAATTGGTGAGTAATTCCAGTTTACTTTCAATAACTTACGCCAATCAGATAAAGGCAAGTCAAGATATTTCAAAACATCTCCTACTTTTAGATTTTTAATTAAAGGATAGTTTGTTAAGTTCAAAAGTTTATTGTCCAATAATATATTTGGGTTTAGATGAATTGGCTGAACATGGTGCGAGATCTTTTCTAGTTTACACATTTTGAGTAAGGTTTGGAAATCTCTAATCGTTTGTTTAAATACTGTAGATATATTTTTAATAAATATACTATCCAGAGAGATAAAGGGAATAGCTTCAGGATTTAAATTATTAGAAATGACATGATTATACCATAATTTTATCCATAAAGAGTGATTTGGATAAGAAGTGTTATTGAATTTAGAGATAGTAAGAAGTTTATTGGATGAGACAATCAAATAATAGAGATAAAGATTAGGTAAACCCAAACCTCCCTTGTCCTTCGAAAATGCCAATCTAGAATAGGAAATTCTAACAGATTTAGGGAACCATATGAATTTTGCCAAAGCTTTATTTACAGACTCAAAAATTTTTGAAATTATCTGATCAGATGATGAGAATTGGTAAAGAAATTTAGGCAGAATATTAATTTTAATAATGGCCACCCTTGAAAGAAATGAAAGGTTTAGATGCTTCCATCTGTCCATATCAGACAATATAGAGTTCCATAATTTATTAATATTATTTTGAAAGGAAGATTTATTATTGTGTTCTAAATTGATTCCTAAATATTTTATATTATAAGTAAACTGAAAATGATAGTCTGGAAACAAAAAAGATTTGTGTGCTAAATGATTTAAGGGAAAAATATGAGTTTTTGTAGAATTTAAAAGATAGTTGGAAACCAAAGAAAAATAATCAATAGAATTCATTATTTTTCTGTAATCAGATAATGGAGTTTGAAAGTAGATTACTAAATCATCCGCAAAAGCAGAGAAATGAATATTAGTAAACAATAGCAAAGGTTCTAAGTAAATGTTGAAAAGAAAAGGGGACAATGGACAACCCTGTCTTGTTCCTTTAGTGATCTTTATCGGAGCAGAAAATTGACCATTAATGTATAGTCTAGTAAACATATTCTTGTATAAAACTTTTAAAAAATTTATAAAGAATAAGGGAATATTAAAACATAACATAGTTTGAAATAGAAAGTTCCAACATACTCTGTCAAAGGCATTTGATGCATCTATAATCAAAGCATATATAGGGTTTGGATTTTTCTTAATGAGAAAAAGTATAGCCTCTAAAGATAGAGTATTATCCCAAGCATGTCTCTGAGACATAAAACCTGATTGATCTGACGAGATAATTGAGGGTAAAATCCGTTTCAATCTGTTAGCCAGAATAGATGACAGAATCTTAATATCCACGTTAATTAAAGAAATGGGTCTATAATTTACTGGGTCAGATTTATCTTTATTATTTTTTAGAATTAGAATGGTTTTGGATGTGTTCCAATGAATATCTGAGATATCATTAACTCTTATATGATTGTAAACTTTAAATAGAAAGGGAAGAACTACCAATTTGAAAGTTTTGAAAAATTCTGGAGTAAAACCATCAGGTCCCGGAGATTTACCCAATTTAAGATTATCTATTGAATCCGAGATTTCTTGTACCGATATAGGGGTAGGAAGTAGTTTTTGCTGATTATCATTAAGTTTAGGGAACTGCAAAGGGTCTAAAAAGAGTTTTGAGTGATTATCTTTAACAGAATTAGAAGAACCTGAATATAACTCAGTGTAGAGAGGTGAAAAGTTGAATAATCTCTTCATCAGTATTATATAATCTGTTATTATAAGATAAAGATGTAATATTTGGATTTCTGAAGTTAACTTTAATAATTCTCGCTAACAATTTAGATGGAACCTCGGCCCACTCTGAATATGAAGCAAGTAGCTTTTGTTCAGCTAAGGAGAGGTTATTTTGGTGAAGCAGAATTAAATCTTTCTGACAATCAAAAATTTGTTTTTCTAAAGTAGCATCATAGTTCAGACTAAGATGATTTTTCAACGAAGAAATTCTTGATTTTAAGAATTCCTCTTTCTTAAAGTATTGTTTTTTGAAAAAAGCAGCTTTACTAATAAATAAACCTCTTAATCTTGCTTTACATGCAGCCCATTGTATGTCATAAGGAATGTCTGATGATTCAAGACTATTCACCATTTCATTTAGGATTTCTGAAGCTTGTTTGCAAATATCTTCATTTGACAATAAGTTATTTAAGGTCCACTTATTAAACATAGTTTTATTTTTGATATTGGGTTTTATGTTCAATTTTAGTGAAATTCTTGAGTGATCCGAAAAGAATCTGGGTTCTATAGTAAAGTCCACAATATATTTTGAAATATAATCTGAAATTAGAAAGAAGTCTAATCTGGACCACGAATGATAGCACTTAGAATAATAAGTATATATATCATTCTTGTTTATATTTTTAACAGTGCGGAGGGGATCTATTAAATTATATTCTGTCATCAAATCATTTAGAGCCAGAGTAGATTGAAGATTATAGGTGACAGTGGAGCGGGAACGATCAATTACAGGGTTTATAACTGCATTCCAGTCACCACCCACTATAATATGATGATCCTTATAGGATGCAAGAATATTGTAAATTTTAAAAATGAACAAATGTTGTGAATTACATGGGCCATATAGATTTAAAATTAATAAGGGTTTGTCCAAACCAGCAATAGAAGCGGTAAATAAGCACCACCTCCGTTGATCATCAAATTTCTCATCAATAATATTCCCAATGAATTTTTGTTTAATGATTATAGCTACACCTCTGGAGTTAGATGAGTCACCTGAAGCTATAATCTTTTGATCCATTTTTTAACTCTTTATTCCAATCAATACGTGAAATATGGGTCTCTTGAATAAAACAAATGTTAGCCTGTGATTTAAAGATCATATGAAATAATAGTGACTTTTTCGCTTTATCTTGAATGCCTCTAACATTCCAAAAATCTAAAATTATGTCAACAGGCATATTCTACAAGTATAATCATTATTGATGCTATAAAAGTGAACTCAAGGTGCAAATCCAACACAACATTAAAAAGAAGAAAAAAATAAAAGAAAAAAACAGTCTTTAAGTATTCAAGCAAGTCATCAAATAACATTTGTTAAAAAAAAAAAGAAAAAAGTTTTTTTAAGAACCATGAAATGTATAATAATAACCTTTATCCTAACCCTAGTGCCTACCCACCAATCCCACTGTGATAAAGGAAGAGCAGAAGAACATGAAAAAACATTGTAATTATAGATAATAATAACCTCAAGTTAGAATACAAATTACTCAAAGGAAGCCTAACATAACATAAAGTCCGAGTAATACTACTAAAAATATATACAAAATTAACTAATTTCAAGACGTCCAATATGCTTAATCCCTACTTCTAATACTAATCTAAAGCTCCTATCTTTAAATTGAAATTTATAGTGATTAAATGTATTTCCTCAAGTATTTCAAGAGAAAGAGAAACAAGTAAATAATAAATAAATCACACTCTGCTTAACTAGAACACTCTATCATAAGAAGTAATACAATTAAAACTGAAAGATATGTAAGATAACATATATAAGTATAACAAAACCAACTGGTAACATTATAATATAAGTAAATAAGCATAGCATTACTGAACTAAAGATAATAGTCATGCACTATCTACTGAACCTACTTTAGTGATAATTTCATTAATCAACATGACCATTAGTATGATAAAAGCACTAATACCTGTAGAATGAGTATTTAGTTATAGTTCAAATAAAGCAAAAAACAACTACCAAGCAACCATATCTCAAAATGAAAAACAATTCAGTCTGGAGATGCATCTATTAACTAGATAATAATAGTACAGGAACTATTCAAAATGAAATATTATAAGCTGTAAGGTTTTAACACTAGTTAATATACATGAATAAAGTATAATTATATTATTAAATAGTAACTTAAACAGCATCATATATATTGGACTGAATGTACAACAATGTGCATACATATAATTTTAAATCTACTTTTTGAATATTTTACTAATGACTCTGTTAGGTTATGTAGCCATACTATTCTTCTAAGCTATAGATGTAACATAGCAAAACAGCATGAAAAGACAAGGCTTTTAAAGTAAACATTTTGAACTTTTAATTAAAACAGAAACAAGCAAGCTAAATGCAGTAAATCTAAGGGCTTAAATATATATATATGTAGATTCAGCTAATCATATTAAAGATAGTTATTTCAAACCTTTCAAATAAGTAAAGGCTTTCTTAAACATAAACTACTAATCATAAATATCACATCCAGCCTCTGAGAAGAGAGAGAGCAGAGAATAGAAAGAACACGAAACTTTCATATGAACAGGTATACTTTGTAACATTTGTCAAATTAAACACTTCAGTATAATATAAAATATCGTATGAAAAAATATTCCGAATAGGAAAATATGTTCATTTCTTTACACATCCTTTAGAATTTTAATATGTAAAACTAACCTGTTCATTTGTTTCCAGAAACATTTTCACTCTGCTTTATAAAAGTAGCAGCTTGCTTTGAAGTCATGCAGACACACTAAAAGTCACTGAATATATTATGTGACATGAATCTGTTTAAATTTAAAAAGCAACCTTCATTTATGAAGAGAAAACACTTTAAATAATAGCCAGATCTATTAAAAAGTTAGTGCTATTGAATACTTGTTGAAAACAAGCAGACTTGTGTATTTGAAACTGTCCTTCTTTCCTCACAAATGATGACATCACCATCCATCTCAGAGAGACTGTAGTGTGCGCATGTTCATGCAGAGCATCAGCTGGAACTCTGAGGGGAAGATTTTCTTGCTAGAATGTTGAGATGGAATGTTTTTCCCTCCAAAAATCATTTAGCTTACACAGAAGGCTGCAACTCCAAAGCTTGTAGTAAAATTAACATATTATCTATTTACACAGCAAGCATATGTGAGAGAAAGAGAAAAAGTAAATACAGCAATTTAAATGCTTCTATTAATCCACACAAATCTAACAAGCATATATCCTGTCACTGCACACTGTCACACCAAATCTATCATGTGTAAATTACATGACAAGTTCTTAAGCTAATATAATTATGTCACACCAGAATTACAAATCATGTAACACAAATACTGTCAGAGTAAAGAAATGAAAAAATCAAACCTTATTGTAGTTCTTTAACAGTAGAATATTAAGATACAGTGTCAGGAAGCTTTTTAAATGTTTTAAGAAAAATGTCTTTTGCATCTTTAGGATCTGAACATACAAATCTTTTGTCATTAGCTGTGAAAGACAAGGTATTAGGATAAGCCATTCGAAATCTATTCCCTCTTTTTATCAAGTCAGCACAATAGGGGGCCAGTTTTTGTCTATTTAATTTGATCTGTGCAGGAAGATCTTGGGAAAATGATAGTTTGTGAGACTTCCATATGAATTGTTTCTTTGTTTTAGCAGTTTCTAGGATCTGGAAAGTGTCTTGAAAGTTTAGTAACTTAGTATAAATTAACCTTGGTGTGGAAGAATCTTGCTTTGTACGCAGTGCTCTGTGTGCTCTCTCTACAATTATAGATTTTGAAGAAGCTTCACAATTTAACAGTGTTTCAAAGATATTTTTAGTCACAGATAACAAGTTTTTATTGTCATAAGATTCAGGTAAACCACGAATAATGATGTTATTTCTTCGACTCCTGGCTTCCAGATCCAATATTTTAGCTTGTAAATCTGAAATAGTTTTATCTCTAGATTTAAAGTCACTTCCCAATAAGTCTGTTTTAACTTCCAAAGCTAAGAGTTTATTTTCAATAGTAACAATACTATTGTTTATTTGCTTTAAAGATTTACTAAAGTCTGCAAACTGTTCTGAAAAGTTTTGTATAGCACTTTGGATTGGTTTTAATGCTATTTTTAGTTCTTCTAAAAGGAAATTTGAGCCATTTACATCTTTATTACTTACATTAATAGTTTCTGTAGGTTGTCTAGATGATTTCAGTCTTTTTGAACCTGAATCTTTTTCAGGAGAGAGCATTGAAGTATATTTGGCCTTTGTAGGCTGAGTCTCCATGGAGTCAGATTTTGTAGCCATGCCCAGAAATGGAATGCAGTCAACAGGATACCAGGAACCAGGAACAGACTGGAGCAGTAGGGGTCCCAGCAGCAGAGAGACCAAGAATGTTCTGAGGTAAAATAAATCCCAGGATAATAAGTCCAGAAGAAAAAATAATCCAAATGCGTAGAAAAAGATTTATAAAATCTTTTAGTACAAAAAATTGAGGAAAAAGGTTGATATAAAGTTGTAAAAAAACCCAAAATTTAAATAGCTGTGAGGAGCTCAGAGAGTAAGGACTAGACTAGTCGGCGGCCATCTTGGAATCTAAAAGTGTTTTTTTACCTCCAGTGCCAACTGTTCTACATTTAATACCAATACCCATGAGTCTGTGATAATCAGTTGTGAAAGGGCTGGGATAGGTACTTAAAAATAAAGGCTGAAGAAAAGGCTAAAAAGCAAAGAATGCAAGTCTAGCCATCCTAAAGCTGTAACAGTCCTCTTAATGGAAAGGTTTTAGATTGATCTAGGTCCTCTCCAAACATGTCTGGTTGTTCTTAAGATATGTGAGATGATCTGGTCTAGTAATCAGGAATACACAGACAACAGAAGAGCATAGAAACACAGGTGCTAGATACTGCCTCTGCAGATGTTTACAAAACTCAGCTAGTAAAGACTTACTGGAAATCTGTATCCAAACTTTCCTCTCTATATCCAGAGGATGAAGTTTGTGTCCGTTTCATGGGGACTATAGACTGTGTGCCAAGGTAGAAACAGTCAGTGTAATATAAATATTATCCAAAGTTTGCACTAGAGGAGGAAGGGTGTATAACAAAGTAAAAATGACTTACAACATACTAGGAGAAATATTTGGAATGCAGTGAGATCTTCTAAATGTTCCCAGAAAAGATACCTTGTTCATGTTGTCAGTAATTTGAGAAAAGAAACACTACATGTTTGTAAGGATGAGATTTTGACTGGGGAAAACAATCTCAAAGGTCTGAATCCTTGTCTATGAAATTCATTTGAAAAAAAAAAATTGTAATAGGAATAGCGTACGACTGAGTGAAAGAGGAACCCAAGTACCTTCATAAGGATTCTTCCCAAGGACACATCCAGTAAGATCCCCTAGAAACTTCTTGTCCCTGTAAAGATGGTTCTCCCATGTCTGGACCTGCACACTAGACATAGCCAAAAAGGATGTGGCTGACACTCACTTCATGGAGACCTAAAAAACTATACCAGAGGAAACTAGAAAAATGAATGAGTGGTCTGAGGGACAAACGGTCACTGCAGGTGCACCCACTACCAAATGAGGTGCAGATTCAGCCTGCGTAGAAAGGCTCTTAGATAAGTAATATTTTCTCTGTAGGAGCTGCAGAAGTCTGACCACATCCTTGCTGTAACCAAAGTGATTAAGTCATATGTGGCAAGTGGTAAGGATCTCGGGTTCACATCAAAAGGTAAGTTGTCCAAATTTTATGGGTTAGTGTACTACATATGCAAAGATAAATTGCCCAAACACAGTTAAGCACAAATAGAACACTAACATCCTGCCAGGAACCCTTAAGATTAAAAAATCAAGTGTGACAAAAACGCACTTAAGCTAAGATATCACCACATGAACCCTCTCAGTAACTGCCTAGTAAGCCCATAATTGGTACACAAACTCCTGAGAGAAACCCTTTTAAACAAATTTAAATTGACATAAAGATGGCAGGTAAGCTGTCATTGAGTGAACACAATCAGTACATACCTATAAATGCATTCATAGGAGAATATCAGAATTCTTTAAGTGTAAAATGTTTTTACCTGACAGGAATAATGATGTGTAAGTAGTCACCATGTGCACACTTAACACACATACCCTGTAAATGCACAAGCAGTACATTACCCAGCACCAACTCGTGATTAAAATTAGGCTGACAGAAGAAATGTCAGATAAGTTGTCACAGGTGAATACAAGCAGTAAATATATAAACAGAACATTAAACCATGCAAGAGCCCTCTGAAGAAAATGTAGTCTGACAGTAGTAAATGACAGGTAAGTTGTTACAGCATGAACACTAGCAGTACATTTCCCAAAAAGGAGAAACAGAAAAGTAATATGTCTGAGATGCTTATCATTAAAATTTGTCCACCCAAAAAAAATGACAGATAAGTAGATGCAGTGAGAGCACAAGCGAAACATATTCAAATAGCACACATGCCATGAAGTAAAATGCTGTTAAGTAATTCTAAGTAAGACAGAGTCTGACAGAAAAAATGGGAGATAGGTTATCGCAGAGTTAACTTAACACTACGTGAATTGACAATGAACCTGTCCAAGTAAACACATTGTCCCACACAAAATCTAGACAACAAAATAGAAAGTGTGTGTAATCACTACATTTTTAAATCAAATAATCCCCTAACCTAGCCAAGGCAAAACATAGTGGTCCTGGACAGGAAAAATGGTAGTACAGAAATGCAAATGGTAAGAAAGAAATTCCAGGCTCTTTAAAAGTCCAGAACCACTGTAAAAAGTCTTATTTTTTTAAACAGAGAGAGACTGTGTGTGCGTCTTTATATATATATATATATATATATATACATACATATATATATATATATATATATATATATATATATATATATACACAC